>NC_134404.1:132809359-133109359 GCF_038048845.1 Mixophyes fleayi | reverse complement strand
TGGTTCAGGCGGAAGGGGAGGTGGTTTAGGCGGGCAGAGAAACGAGTTAGAAGTGGGAAAGAGGCATCAGGAGTTAGAAGACTGTGCTCGGCTATATGTTAAATAACCCCATTCTCTGTTACAGTTGGGCACACAAATATGGTCATGCTGACCCCTAACTTGTGTGTGAATTACACATCAGGAGTGAAGGACTGAACTGGCACATGTGTGTTCAGATCAGGGAAACATTACAGTAGTCTCTCCCTTGGAGGGGTCTCAGGACCCAAATTCCCTGGCTTATTAGGGTTAGTGGAATGAAATCTTTATCACCAGACCATTAATGTGTCTGTCTTTGGCAGGAACATGCCTCATAACCCATACTTATTCAAAAATTGAAGATGTTAGAGTGAACTTGACCTTTAAATAGCCCAAACTGCCTTTTGCACATCGTAGAGGACTAAAATGACATCTGTTTCCTGAACCTCTGAAAACAGCTATCTGCAGTTCATACAAAAGAAATGTGAAGTAACTGTGGTTGACTGAGCAATGTTATAATAATAGGCAAATCTGGCTCAAGGTAGAAATTCTGTCCAATTTAATTGATTCTATGAAACATGCAATAAATAACTTTAAAAAACATAGCTCTATTGCTCTGTGTCCATTTCCATATATGCTTATATTAATTTCTCCTGCATTCAGTGCAATAGACCAAATATATCCTAAAGAAGCAGCTTCCAAGTTCTCAGGGACATCCCCCAAGAGTGACTGTTCTTCAGATTGCATAATAGGAGGTGTATAGACAAATGGATTAGTGTCCTTGCAATACTCCATCATAAGATGCCACAGCGTAAGATTCATCTCCTTTCCAAACCAGCGAGAAGATGGTTATGTTATGCCAGCTATGCACTGTGGTCTTCCTAATTGTATCATCATTATTCAGTAATGCAAACGGAAACAACAGTGTTGTATATTTCTCCATATTTGCTCCAATATTAAATCTTATATTATGTTTGTAAATCTCTACTATAATGAATATATGGGGAATTGGGGTACAAAGCTGGTAAATGATGGTTCAATTGGAAAGAATAAAGTAATGAATTTTGAGAGATTATGTCTGTACAATTTACACTTTAAATAGAAATCTCTAGTGTGAATGTTTGAAGGATTTGGGAGTGAGTGTAGACCACAAACTGTGTAACAGCAAGACCAAAAGTTAATCAGCGACAGCTAAAACTAGAACAATATTATCCTGTAGAAATAAAACATGCTTCCTGGAGGAAAGTATAATCCTCACTAACACCTTACCTACCACATGCAGTCAATTTCTGGTCAACAAGTTTCCAAATACCATAATACAACTGGAAAAAGTCCAGGGGAACGCAAACCAATGATTACGTTTATATTAAAGAACTGCAGTACCAGCAACAGTTGTTCAAATTGGCCTGAATTTTTTTTTTCATTAGCTTGCCAAACTTAGCTGAAGCAAAGAAGATTTAAGTTAGAAGTACAACCATATGCATTATAACAGTGAACTGTGATTACCTGGTTATTCAGCTCTACTATTTGGATAATGTTCCTCTTATATACACACTGTATTGTGTTCCTAATTGAAGGGCTTTTATGGCAGTTAGTACGTGATTGCTATTATGTCAAGGACTTTATTTTGCATTTTGAGACTGTGCTTTGGTTCCTAATGTGTCAGAATTAGTCTGGTTTTTAGACCTATAGCTGTCTAGTCTACCTCCAATTTGTATTGGATAAGTGTTGATTTTATATATACTTGTTTAAATGCTATAAATGCTATTCATTCAATCAATTTATATTTTTATGCTAAAGAACATTTATACAACTATAATCTGTATAAGTGAGCTTACCCTATTTTCTTCTTTAAAAGCTATTAATAGATGTTATTGTTAATTGTTTTATTTATTTACAATTATTAATTGTTGCATGTATATACATATTTACATACTAGATTAATACATTTGTATTGAATGGTCCCAATAACCGATTAGCGATGCTTCAATTTTGTGCAATATGTTAAATAGAGACTTCATAATACCGTATATTATCATCTCTTTAGATAAACCGAGACCTCCTACCGCTACACAGCACAAATCCCTCACTAAGGACTAGCCTGCCCTCCAGTGGGAAGTACAGGTAACAGCAATATGACAGTCAGTACTAACTTAGGTTCACTGATGAAAATTCCCAAACACCTAACCCTCCAAAGGGAGCACTGGCATTCAGCCCATTAAATAAATTCAGTAGAATAACTGTATGCAGAAAACATTCTTATGACTGCCTCATCCGACAATGTTATTATTGTTATCATTTATTTTATGCAGCACCTGACATTATCGGTAGTGCTGTATTAGTTGGAAAATTACAGATATTGACATAAGCATGTAAACTGATTTACAATTACAAACCGTCTGAAGGGAGAGATATTCTCCTGCGCATTAGAGCTTATAGTCTAACAGGGCAGGGAAAATATGAGACAAGAAGACGGATTAGGACTTGTGGTTTATAAAATTGGTCAAACAGTGGGGGTGTAAAATAGACAGGTGAGGTTGAGAGGGATTCAAAGGCAGATTAAAGAAGATTTGGATCTTAAGTCAATGTTTTGAAGGATGCAGTGACTAGACAGATCTTGGAAACTGCAGAAATTAAGTGCAGTAGAGAAGTAGCCTTGGAGTTGTGAGAAAATGAAGGAAGATGAGAGTAATAGATCATTTCTGAAGCCTAGACATCCTACAGGAGTGATCGGTTGTGAAATAAGGAGGAGTAGAGTTAATGAGTTTTTCCAGGCAAGCAAAATAATTTTAAATGTACAATATTATTAAAGAACTATGGAATAAGTTCAATAATAATATAGGATAATAATATTAATAATAATAGTAATAATAATAAGAATATTACTATTATTATTATTCTATAGCACCAGTGCATGGACTAGTACTATAGAAGCACAGATATGGAGCAAAACAAGGTGTGGATGAGCCTATGAGACTGGACAGAAGGACAGACTAATGAACAGAGTGGAAAGTAATTAAGAGAAGTTGCAATAGACAATGTGGATTAATACAAGGCTGGTTGAGTGTATAGAATCTGGTATATAAATAGGTATATTCTTGTGTTATTACATTGGTTGAAGTAATAAGACTTGGAGAAGAAATGTAAGGAGTAATGTCTAATATGGCTTGACATGGTATGGAGAATTGGAGAAACAGGGATGGAAGTGAATAGTGGGAACTGTATCTGTCATAGGGATCCTTTTCATGAACACCTGGATCAAAGCCAAGTGAGCTCCTATAGTAGGCGATTGTCCCTTAGAGCGTAATCCACTCTCCAGGTTTTATGATTAAAAGCCCCAGTAGTTCCTTATAGGAAAGACAAGCCACATTCAATATCAGTACAGACATGAAGGTTCCAAGCTGCAGAACAAGTATGACGTGTGCACCTATGTACATTCCTGAAAAGATTGGCATTTATTTAAAAAAAAAGAAATAACAGGAAAGGAGAAAGGCAGTCTGTTCATCTAGGTAAACATAGGGGTTGTATATGGAGAAGAAAGATGGATTTGGGAATCATCTGCATACTATAACCCAGAAGATATTTAGGTAACCATGAGAGGCGTGGTCCAAGACTGAGCCTTATGGCACGCCAACAAAGTGGAACTGAGGACATGTGGCATCTCCCACACAAGAAAGCACTGAATTCCTGATGTGAAAGATAGGTTAAAAAAGAAAGAAAAATGTGTCCTGGCAGCCAAAAGGTTGACATATTTGTAATAGCATTGAATGATCATCCATGTTACAAGAACAGAGATCTAGAAAGAGAGAATTGGTCCCAGGAATGGCTGTAAGTAACTAGTTGGTAACTTTCCAGGTATTGTCTGGTTGTGGTGTTACTCTAGTCTCTAAACTGAATATTTTGCATACAACAGAGTGACCAGTGAGAGAAGTATTGAATAGTTATACTAGTATATTTGCGCTATTATAGGGAAAGTTATTATAACTCTAACCCCTGACACTGGGGTGACATATTCTATGTTCATCATAAACCGATAATGGTAACATGCATATTCCTTGCACATCCATCGGTAAATCAGAATTTAAACCGTCACAGGGAAAAAACACACAGATGCAATAATATGCCAACTAGAATGGAATTAGACATTTAAAGAGAAATTAGTGCTGCGTTATGTTAATTAAATGCAGCATAGTAAAGAATTATCTTGACATGTCCCAGTAATGGAAGTGAAGGGTATTTTGCATTCAGTGTGCATGTGTACCTTGGATAATTGACCCTGTGTTGTCATTTTAATTATGCCACATGGCCTTTTACACTATGATAATATTACACAGCGTAGACAGCTCTTTGCAATTTGCAAAACTACACAGAGTAGAGAAACAGAAGGCGCTAGAGACAACATAGAAAGCCACCACTAGCTGGATTATATTAAAAATAACATGTTACATGTATCATGCTACGCTTTTATATGTAGAGGCAGTAAAATGTGTTATATTGCGAAACATGTGGAAAAGTCAGTAATCACTCCCAAAGAGAGTGCAGCTATTTTGTCAATCCAATGCCTTAGTATCCTAAACAAGTATGTATTATGTTTTATAAAGCATTACAATGCCTGCCTTCACAAAAGCACAAACAGCACACAAAATAGTGTTATTCAACAAATGCTCTGTTCACTCTGCGTGAGGCTGTACAAATAAGAGATATTATTATTGTCAACAACATCACAGGTAAAGTAATACTAGCAATTAATACAGCAGAGTACTTTTTCTCACAATAACTTAACCTTATTGTCATTTAAACTCCTTGGGAAACCAAACAGAAAATGAAAGGAGGAAAGACAAAGTAAATTTAAATAAATACTAAAAAAGTATCATTTACAATAACAGTAAGCCCCACATGCAATATGCTGTTTTGGGACGTCAGGCTTGAGTCATTAAGGAAAGTAAGGCAAAAAAAATGAGTATAGTTTCTCCGGGATAAACCATGTTACAATGCAAAGGGTCCAAATTAGTATTATTTTGCACATAAGTTAAATACTGGCTGTTTTTTCATGTAGCACACAAATACTTGATAGCTTTATTTTTACACTGAAATTTAAAGTTGATCTAGGACATGCCCTACCCCAACTATAAATCTATCCCACATTTTAAATTTACCTCCCCTCCAATGCAACATGGGTTTGCCAAGGTATAAAGTTACTCATTTTTTTTGCTTTGCTCTCCATAATGAATCAGGCCCATCATATATAGTAAACACAAGAATTAGCGCATCAAGATGGCAACGACTGCAGGGTTGCAAGAATTTGCAATCCATTCAGCACAGGAATGATACTGTTACGTGTTACTTTATGTTCACATAAAACAACATGGTTTTTAATGGATTACAAAGGAATACTAGAAAGCAGTCTAGAAATACCAACATTTTTTCAAACAAAGTGTTTGGGTTTTTTAATTATTTTGGTGTAACCAGTAATGTTGCATTATTGGTAATAATCTTGCATTATTGGTAGCTGCTCTTTTATAAAGGATACAGTAAGCTCCGCCAGCATCCAGGGCTCCATTGGTTGAGATGGCACAGACTGACAGCACAGTCATACCGATGATAAAATAAGACAAGACCAGCATGCCTATCGTCTCGTACAGGCCAGACTGTCCCACCACGAACCCTGCAAGAGAAATGGCAGGGAAGATTATTCAACATAGCAGAGATGTGGCTTTGATTTTCTTACATGAGTATGCATACATTGGAGCCAACTCACTTATGCACCAGGGGTTAATGCACGCTGTTCAGAAATCTTCGCTTATTTTTCCTTCGTATCTCTATGAGGTGTGAGCAAAAATAAGCAAAGATTTTAACCCTGAACATACCATGGAGTAAGCTCGGGTGGGGTTCCGACGGAATTTCACCGGTAACGGAATCTCCCCCATTAAATGAGAGGATGACATATACATTGAGAGGATACATACACATTATATTTAAAATATGTCCCATTTAATAGCCATTTACATGAACAGGTATCTGGCAAACAACTGATTCTGTATATGAGATAACTAATCTTAGGTGGTTATGTCAATTAACACAGATAAACACAGGTCTTTTCACACTTCAGGCATGAATGAAACACACAAAATGCAGTAAAGATAAAACACACATTGGCAGCTGCACTGTTGTCAGTGCAATATTCTGCAGTATATTGGATGGATATTTCAGTGTACACATATTTTTAAAGGAAATCACATAAGCAGTTCTTAAACATATAAACAAGCACGTTTTATAAATGCATTCCAGTTGCGTTCAGAGTGATAAAGAGTATCGCACATATAAACAATGTTATAGTTCGTATTATTTATCAACATAAACATTATATAAAGTTGACCTGGGAGTTTAAGTATATAGTATTTCATTAGTGATAAAATGTTTTTTTTGTCAAATTAATTGGTTTGTTATGAACTACCGGGTATTTTGATTATTCTGTTTTATAAGTTATTTCTGTTCATTAAGAGACTGAGGGGTATATTTACTAAACTGTGAGTTTGAAAAAGTGGAGATGTTGCCTATAGCAACCAATCAGATTCTAGTTATCATTTATTTAGTACATTCTACTAAAATGACTGGTAGAATCTGGTTGCTAAAGGTAACATCTCCAGTTTTTCAAACTCGCAGTTTAGTAAATATACCCCTGAGCCTTTGATTAAAAAGCTTTCCATGCTTTTAGATAAGATACCAGAGAAGTAACATCAGAATAGACATTAAGGGGGAAATTTAGTCAAGATTTTGTTCAGTAGTTTAAAACTAATCAAAATGACCACAATTCACTACAACCATGGATTCACTGACAAAACTATCTAATCTAGTAAATAGTGATTTTATTCCTAATCAAGCGACTTATGACAATTGTGAACAATTTTCAGTGATTTTTTTTTACAAAACTTATCAATATCAGAGCGTTTCACATTCATTTCATTGGTTTGTGCTACATGTAGAAAAGCCTGTTAAAATGAACAAGCCATTGAAATGTATGGAGCTCTACAGCATTGTTTATTGTTTTTTCCCATCAATAGAGATTCAATTTAGTCTCTACTGATGTGGTCTCAAATAAGGGAGTACCTGGGACTCCCACTGGCCGCCATCCAATCACAAGCAGCCATTGTTAAAAACCGCTTGTGAGTGACTGATGGTGAAAGTGAGGAGGATCTGATTTGATCATATAGTGTTGGACATAACTAGTGTGTGGCTGTGTCACCTTTTCTCATGTTTTTTTTGTTCCCCATTGGACTACAACAGATCTAGACAGAAGATGTTTTTTTATCTAATATTATTATCGTAGATTTGTAAGGCGCCACAGTCAGGGCCGGATTAACCATAGGGCTAACTGGGCTACAGCCCAGGGGCCTCGGGCATTCAGGGGGCCCTTGAAAGTGGTCAACAGCATTATTGATCGGTCGGGGGCAGGGGCGCCCCAGGCACGATCAATGTTGCTGAGCACTTTCACTGCGGTCCTTCCCCGGTGCGCTGTAGTCTCCTTACTGAGGAGATCTCGTGAGTCTCACTCTCACGAGATCTCCTCAGTAAAGAGCGTACAGGGCGACGGAGAAGGACTGCAATGCCAAGAGAAGGAGGTAAGTGCCTTGGGGGCAGCTCGGATCACGGGGGGGGCCCTCACGGGGGAATGGAGGCCCCTTAGCCCAGGGGCCTCCATTCCCTTAATCCGGCCCTGGCCACAGTGCTCCGCAGCACCGTACAGTAGGGAAAACAGGACATATATAAAACAGGGACATACAAGGTAGACAAAATAAATGCAGACATTCACACAAAGGATATGAAGGCCTGGGGCTGGCAGTCTCTGGAAGGAGGGGCATGCTATTTTCTGCATCCCCCCTCCCTCATAAAGGTACCAGGCATGTGCTGGCAGGCCATAATGGTAGGTTTCTCTGTTCCAATGGAAACCACCCCAGGCTGACTAGTGCTGGGGTTGCTTGATGAATTTGGAGGAGGTACACAATACCCTATTTTTAATTACTTATTTATTTGGTAGTAAATTTTTCCCATTCATTTCAATGGTCCATTCACTTCAGCTGGCTGCCAATGGGAAATTGAAAACCCCATTCATCATCCAAAAATTTATTTATATAGCGCTACTAATTCCACAGCGCTGTACAGAGAACTCACTCACATCAGTCCCTACCCTATTGGGGCTTACAGTCTAAATTCCCTAACACACACACACACAGACAGACAGACAGACTAGGGTCAATTTGTTAGCAGCAAATTAACCTACCAGTATGTGGGAGGAAACCAGAGCACCCAGAGGAAACCTACGTACAGATAAGGCCATGGTTGGGAATTGAACTCATGACCCCAGTGCTGTAATGCAGAAGTGCTAACCACTTAGCCACTGTGCTGCCCAGATTGATGAAGATGGGCAATTGGAATGATCAGGAAAGCTTTGTGTATGCATAAAAGTTTTTTCTTTAATCATCCTGCTTATGTCACTGTTTTTGATGCAAAATCATCTGTCTAACATTGATGCATTCATTTTTGGTGATTTACTAAATCACTGCTTATACTTTACAATGAAGTATTAATGATTTCTGTGATTTTGTAATGTTTGGTGGAGGTTTCAAAAAGTGTCAGCCTCTCGTTTTAATACATTTGGTGATTTGGAAATCGCCATGCGCAAAACAAAGCAATGTCTGTAAATTACTCTTTAGTGAATCCCTCTCTGTATATCATTAAACAACTATTTAGGTTTTTTGTAATCAAATAGACTGCAGTGTTTAGTTACAGCTTATTGCAAACAACTTACAAAAGCCTTCCGAAGATGAGGATTTATATAACTATGTCTCATAAATATTAACTGGGCGTAATCTAGCTAATTCTAGACTAAGGGAGATATTAAGTCACATGCATGCATCACACACTCTGTTGTGACAACCATCAGGGCAGGCCATATAGAGGTCACAAAGCCATACAATAGAGATCAAACAAAGATCATTGTTTCAAGTTATACGTAGTGTAAAGCTGGGTACACGTCTTTGCAATCTTACTTCAGATGCATTTTCTGTAACAGTTTCACCAACGATGGAAAGTCCCAATGAGCATGGTGATTCATACATATACACCTACACAATTTACCTTCTGATCTGTGATCTTTATCTCTTATAACAATTTAGTAATATTTTAGGTTCATTTGGTTAAAATTGAGGGCTAGGGGGGCGGCATTTGTCTTTCTCGCCCCAGGCGCTATAATTCTAAGTTATGGCTCTGGTTGTGGGAGCATACACACTTGCAATATCTGAACAAACAGTCGTGAATCCTGTGATCGGCAGAATAATTGCATAGGCGTGTACCCAGCTTAATACATAGGTATATGACAGGACCATGATTCAATCTAGAAAAGTTAACAGTTAAAGTCAGGTTTGTGGACAATTAATACTCCCCAATACCTTAGCATGTTTTCATGTGTATCCCTCTCTTTGATTAGCAATGGGATATTTTAAATTATACTTAAAACCCAAAAAATTTAATTTTCATATATGAAGAGTGTTGTCCTGTTTTACCCTAACTTTCCACCTTAATGGAGTTAAAAATGAATACAAATTATGTAATTTTCCATTCATTCAGACATATCTATAGCTACATCCACAGCTGTAATGCACTGATGTAGATAAAATGAGAAAACATAGCATGTCAGTTACTCTTCTTGTGACATCAGGGCCATATTTACAGCCAAAACAGCCTTAGGCATTGGGCATAAATACACTTTAAATTAGTACGGTGCACTCATACATGAATAACACAGCACACACCACCACCTGGAGGCTGAAAGGTATAACTGCATCCAATGCTATTACTTATTGTATATCCCCCAACTCTTGTTTAAAGAGAACCTGTCATGTTGACTTAAAAACTTTTATTCATAGTGCCTAGAAACAAAACAGTGTTTTTCTATCTGGATGGTAGAAAGCATAAAAATATGCTAGTGTTGGGACTCTGTCTAAGAATCACACTAAATTCAGTCCCAAATGTTGCTGTCCTAAGTCACAGCTTCCCTGCCTTGCAAGCACTCCTGAGGAGAGGAATACGAAAGAGGGCGGCACTCTGATATGAGCCAAGTACAATGAGAATAGAGATCCAGGATCGTAGAGTGTGTGACTGGCATTAGTGGCAGCTGTGCGTTATAAGTTTGTCCATGTGAAATGTGGCATATACAAAATTCACTAGAAATGAGCCTTAAGTAGGAAGGCAGTTTCTGGGCTTGCTGTTAGAGTAAGTCCTGAGATCTAACAATCTGTGTATATATGTTTGTTTAAATACTGTTTATATACTGCACCAGTACACCCTAACTACTGTTGCCTGTCATGTGCCATAGCTGGAGGAAAACTACTTAGCTTGAGTCATGCATATATGACTACAATAATAGAATTTGCCTATGGGGGTTGTTTATAAACAGTGCACCACTATTCTCATGTCCCATAGAGCAAATAAATTGTCCTTCTTCTCAAGCACTTTTGCTGGCCACTGCACCGTGTATGTTGTGCCTTCAAGATGTAAGGAATGAAATTGTGAAAGAGAGGTCACAGCCTAGCTTACTTCTCTATTAAACCTTCTTCCTCGTTAACCTGATCTCTTCCTGTTTTCTTCAATTGAAATGGGTAATTCATAGCGAGCCAGTTATTACGTAATTCAGGAAAGTAAGGCGGACAGCTTGACCAGCTTTATCTGTGTATTGCCTTAGTTGCTGTATTAAGGATTTTGCATTTTTAAATATGTTGGTTTACTTAAACCAAACTGTGCACTTGCTTTATCTTACACATCCAGAATGATAAAATGGTGCCCTACTAGAAGTAGCAGACATCTCTGATTGTTGCAGCTCTGAGATTCCTTCCATATTAGGGGCCTCATCGTTAACTATAAATATGCACAGAAAATCCAGGTGCAAAAACGTGTTTTCACATTTGCATTTTTATGTCTATATTCTGTATTCAGGATATTGAGTAACTACACCAAGCACAAAGTATGATTACTCAAGTTGTCTATTATTCCCGTTTACTATTGCTATGCATCTTAATATACGTTCAACTTAAACTTTATCACATAGATGCATCTGGAGAAACATACAGCAGTCATCATCATCATCATCAACTTATTCCCATCCCAAGCTGTTTCACTGTTATATAAAATACACAAATAATAACAAAAGGAATGTTAACCTCCCTGGACCAACCTCAGTGCTAGATGGAATTACTGTGAACTGAATTGAGCAAGCCTGGGCAAGCTTTCAATGCTCACACACCAGTTTCCCTAGCTCCAGCCAATCACAATTGACTAGGTGGTATAACTCTTGTGCTTGGTTGAGGGGCTGTTGAACCTGTCTGTTATTTGAGGACATGGTCAATCAGTGCTAGGGCTCCAAACGGACCAGTCGTATCATATTTTATGCTATGCACATGAAAGACCCTTTCTGCTATTCCAATAGCAGCAAGTCCAAGATACTTTTAACTCTTAATACAAACACGAGTTCTGGTACATGCTCAGTGCATCAAAACGTATTTTTACACTGCATAAATGTACTTACATCCAACTCTAAATGTCAGTAAAGCATCTTAATTTGCTTCTGAAATGTTGTTTCAGCAACACAAGCACACTTAATGGCTTATATGATAATTGGGACAATATTATTATACATAAGATATGGCCATCATCATCAGCAGCAGCTATTTATATAGCACCATTAATTCTGCAGCGCTGTACAGAGAAGTCACATCAGTCCCTGCCCCATTGGAGCTTACAGTCTAAATTCCCTAACACACACAGACCGACAGAGAATAATGTCAATTTAATAGCAGTCAATTAACCTACTAGTATGTTTTTGGAATGTGGGAGAAAACCTGGAGCACCCAGAGAAAACCCAAGCAAAATATTATTCCTTTAAAAAGACATCTTCTTTCTGCAAAAACCATATGCTACTGAGGATGAGGTATATGGTCCAGTAGGCATTGTCCAATGCCTGCCGTTTCAGTATAATCTTACTGGTCAGGATATTTGCAAAAAGTTTCACATGCGTGTTCAAGAAGGAAATTGAACAATCATTTGCACAGCTTTTTGATAGATGATAACCCTCCATTCTGTTTCTGAATACTTAATTTTTATATTACTTATACTTTTGATCAAATCATCAAAATATATGAAAGTGTTAATTCTGTGACTTATATTTCAATAAACTTCTTTAGTAACCATGACACAGTGGTTTATTCATGCTTCTTTATTGCAGAACTGCAGGAAACATATTACACAGAATGATAGATTCATACACCAACTAAAACACAAAAACAAGATCCAGTGTATCCCTCTGCCAAATACATATAGTAAGATAGGAACTACATACATCACACTAAGATCATAAGTGGGTTTTGTAAGACATTTAAACACTGAGACACCCGAGGAGTTGTTTGAGAAAAATAAAAGGTTTAATAATAGAGTTAAGTAAAGGACAAAAATAAATAATGGAAGCATAATAATAATGGTTAGCATACATGCAAAAAATATTATAGATAATTGCTTAAGGCTAGTAAAATATACCTTTTATAGTAGAAACTGTTGAGATCAGAATTCACTCAATCAAACATCCTGTATGAAGACTTCATGCTGATTGAATTGCTTGTTACATTATATTGTGCTATGGCTTGGAAAGAATAAAAGCTTCATGAAAGATTGTATTCAAATCTCACTACAGTTCCAGTTTCCAAAGCTTTATTTTGGTTTAAGGATCACTTTGATTTGACGCCTGCAATGACTGGGTGGAAGTGACCCCCTGTGAGGACATTATCATCATCATCATCACCATTTATTTATATAGCGCCACTGATTCCGCAGCGCTGTACAGAGAACTCATTCACATCAGTTCCTGCCCCATTGGAGCTTACAGTCTAAATTCCCTAATATATACACACACAGACGGACAGACAGAGAGAGACTAGGGTCAATTTTGATAGCACTAGATAGTTACTAATATGATATATATCCCTTCAATTCATCATCATCATCATCTATTTATATAGCGCCACTGATTCTGCAGCGCTGTACAGAGAACTCACTCACATCAGTCCCTGCCCCATTGGGTCCTACAGTCTAAATTCCCTAACATACACAAACACACACACACACACACACACACAGACAGAGGGAGACTAGGGTCAATTTTTGATAGGAGCCAATTAACCTACCAGTATCAATTTGTGGATAGCTGCATGAAGCCTGTGATTTTTTTTTGCAATAAATAAAGGGTTTTGGATTTCATGGAATAAGTTTAACCAATGTGTTGGAGAGAGTGGCACTTATGTAAGATTTGAAAGTACTAGACTATAAGAGTGATTCTAAAGTTAAAGGAGAGGGAACTGTGTCTCTGCAGAGAAAGGCATAAGGTGGATGAGAGGTAGTTGGTATAAGAGGGAACACAGAAGTCTTTTTATGTGGTTGTAGCCTAACAACATAACATATGGGAAAGAGAGGACCACCTGTATAGAGACCTGGAGAGGGAAAAAATGTACTAGACTACAAGACCAAAGAGAGGAAGTAAGGTAGGGCTTAAATGAAGAAGATGTTTTGGTCCATAGCCTAACAATAGTGAAAAACATATTCTTAGTAAAACATTGTAAAAAGTGCATCAATAATAGAGATGCTCAGACTCGGTTTTTTGAAAACTGAACCCACCCAAACTTAGGGGATCCGAGTAGGCTCGTGAGCCGGCTCGGTACTTTTGCGCATCCTCGGATCTGAATCGAGGCAAAACGCCATTGTTGCGTTGTCGGATCTCGCAGGTTTTGGATTCCATAAGTACCTCCCTCCCCAGGAGATCCAACGCCATTGCTCACACAGAAACAGGGGTAGCAGTGTTCTTGTCACTCTCCATTCTCCAATGACATTGCTCAGTACCATTGCTCACAAAGAAACAGAGGTAGCAGTGTTCTTGTCACTCTCCAGTCTCCAGTGCCATTGCTCATACAGAAATAGGAGGGGTAGCAGTGTTCTTGTCACTTGACAAAAATTGACTGGAAATTCATGTTATTATGGTTAATAATAATTTAGGAACAAAAAAAGAGCCAAATTTTGTGATTTTAGCAAAAAAAAAATAGGGATTTTAGAAAAAAAAAATAGGGATCCAAAACTAGGGTGGTTTTGCCAAAACCAAAACACGAAGTTAATCAAGATCCAAAACCAAAACCGAAACACGGGGGTCAGTCAGGGGCATATCTAGAAAACTATTGTACCCGGGGCAATTTAGTGGGGGTGATTTAGGCCCCACAGCTTTCTAACCTCGAAGGCAGCCGGCGGCTGCACACTATGTGCAGTTCCCTAGGCAGTGACAGTGTGCTGTCCGGCCGCTCTGATTGTGTTTAAAACACAATCAGAGTGGCCGGGCAGCACACTGTCCCCTCCTGTCACTGCCGAGTGGACCTGCACATACTGTGCAGCCGTCGGCAGCAAGTCTCTGCTAGGGGGGGGTGATTGCCCCGATCACCCCCCCCCCCCTGGATCCGCCACTGAGGTCAGTGAATATCTCTAATCAATAGTAGTATGTTAAAATGACTACAAATAAAGTGTAAAGTGACAAATGAAATCAGCTAGTAACCTTGTATGCATGCAAATTTATTAATCTGCTAATTGTTAAGAGGACTCATGATTCTATCTTTTGGAAATATGAGCATAACAATAGCTGCCCAATGTAATCTTATCTAATACAAATTCCCATATACCTATGGTCCTATGAAAGATAAAATTGTAGTAAATTAATTTCATATATGTGTAGAGCCTCAAAATGTAAAGTGATATTATATAAAAAGCAGAGGAAACAAAATGTGGAAGTAAACTCTCCTTTAAATGAAGGCAAATGAACTCCGAATTGTATAAATTACCACGCTATTCAGCAATGGTAAATGCAGGATTTTTGGAGGGGAGATAGCATGGCAGTTAACAAATGCTAGCCCTCCTTCAGTTTGAGCCATTCTCCCTTGTAATACCGCGTGCAACCATGTTTACCATATATGGCTCGCCCTTTGTGCTTTCCCACATTGCAGAGCAGGGGACATATGTCCCAGCTATCGGGACAAATTCATAGCTGTGCAAAAAAAAATCTGATCCTCCCTTTTCCCACCCTCCCTCTCACATGCAATTAATTAATCACTGCATTTACTTAATTTCCCTTATTTAATTTATTTATTTTTTCAATTCCTTTATTTGCACTGTGCATTCGTCTAGCAACAAAGTGTGAAAATTCATTGCTTGTATTCGGAAAGGTGGCAACAATTATCTAATGTGTACTCAAAACTAAATTAAATAATATATGGAAATGTTGGTAGAGAAATGGAGAGTGGAAATAGGATATGTTATTGGTTTATTTTTTTATTGGTAAATAAACATTTGTATTAAGCTAATTGTGCTCGGCCTGTTTAAGAACTGCAACAGAAATAAATGTAACAGTATGGTTTAAAATTGTGAATGATAAACCGATCACAAGCGCATTGGACACTTTGTGTTGTGAATATTGAATAGTTGCCTACTCTCCCGGAATGTCCGGGAGACTCCCGAATTATTGTGAGTTCTCCCGGACTCCCGAGAGAGCAGGCAAAAATCCCGGATCCAGCTGTCTCCACTGTTGAAGATGGGAGGGGCGGGGCTAAATGCGGCATCGTGGCCCCAACCCCTGGTGCGATTGGCCGAAATTGCATAGGATTGACAAGGGGTGGAGCCTAACATCACACCACACGTGGCCACGCCCCTTCGACGGACCCCTTCCTGGACAGCTGCCTTCAAAAGTAGGTAAGTAGGGAATATTGTTAGGAGGGTATGTATTTATCAGGAATTGTGTATATATGGTCTATGCATAAATTCTATTCAAACAAATGTACACATACATATTAAAAAAAAAAATAGTGAATGTTAAAGAACTGAACTCAGAGTTAGAGATGGTGATATAAATGAATGTGGATGAGGTAGGGAATCCTCACTACTTATCTAATACAGCGAATAGGTAATTTTTATATAGACAATCCCTACCCTATATGCCAGGCCTGTCCAAACTGCGGCCCTCCAGGTGTTGTGAAACTACAAGCCCCAGCATGCTTTGCCAGTAGACAACCAGTTGATAGATGGAAGGACATGCTGGGACTTGTAGTTTCACAACACCTGGAGCAGGTTGGACAGGCTTGCAATATGCTGTTAGTGGTGAGCAGAGAGGGGTCAGGAAACAAGCTGTGGGGAGCAGCCCTGCAGAGTGAGTGGATCACACCACAGGCGCAGACACCATTTCCTGGTATGGCAGTCTGGAAGGCTCAAACTTCTTTTAGTCATACTTACACTAACTACATGTGAGAAGTGCTGGTTGCAGTAATTACTGTAAATCTAGTTAATGTGCTAGTGTGCTGGTGAGTTGGCGGGAGAGTGGTCTACCAGGAAACTGAACCGCCCTCCCTCCTACATAAGTGTGCGCCTGGTCAGTTATAAATAAGGTAAAAGTAGTGGTATTTTTATTGAATATTTCCCTCCATTGTAAGGACCTTTTACCTCAAGTTTCTGCTTCCTCCAATTTTAGTTAGAATATGTACTTACTAATTTAATGGCATTTTGAGACATGAATCAAATATCAAATTACTTTAAAATTGTTAATTTATAACCTATATTTCTTTATTTTATAAAATAGAGTAACTATTTTAGGCTAAGATAATATTTTAGCACATTTTCCTTCACTTACCAACCTACTCCATGTTTAAAGATTACACGCTCTGTGTTAGAAAGATGCTGATCTGCAAAGTTTTAATCCAAACAGCAGAGGTTAATACCTATGGGGCCTTGTGTATAAGTCATCACCAGTCTTGTGACTTTACTCACAAAATTCTCTGCTACACACTAAATTCTTCTCTCAAACTCTGCACAGCCTAGAACCTGAATAATCTCTTCTGACTGCAAAATTACAATCGTTTCACAACATGTCTTTCAGCACATGTGAGAGGTTGATAATCTGAGTTCAATGCAATAACAGAGTTGCAATGAGTCTACCACCAAACAGTGACATATTTGATATTTATTCACCATTTAGAAAAGTCAAAAACAATAACTTGTTACAAAAGCTGACAAACGATTATAAATTATTTACTGGAAGAATGCTGTTTGTGTTTAAATTGAAGTGGTTATTGATTACTTTATCAAGGGTTAATGATTCCTTCAGATGATTTTAACAGCAATCACAGCTCTATGTGGAATGGTAACATTCAGAATAACAACACTATGTTTTTTAAGGTGACAGATGCACCTTAAATTTTTTAGCGAGGAAGGTTGCATGTGATCTAAGAAGGCCTTTGACAATCTGTCTAAGGGCAGTACTTTAATGTTTATATTATTCTGTTGGTGTAGGAGCACTGTGTCGCCTTACATATTTACAATAATAATAATAATAATAATAATAATAATAATAATAATAAAAGGAATAATCTGGAGATGGGACTGTATTGTATATATATATGTACAAGCTCTAGGAAATACCCGCTAACATACCAAGTTTCCTGCTTGAGAAAATGTGATAATTCAATTATTCTGCTGTTGTAAATGGATCACCTGTAATAAGACAGGGATTTTTTACTTCGGATATCTGGGTTCTGTATAACTCCCAAGTGGTGGCAGTCAGTTTAACGATACTGACTACCCCCACATGGACTACTACGACATGAGAATTCTGAAGACTACTACCCTGACCTGAAAAAAAAATTACTTACCATCACCCAGATGACTTGATGTACGACCTGATGTGTTGCCGAATGTGGAAAATGATGTCACGTGAAGCCGCGACTCCTCTTAAAGCGGCGATGGACGGACCCGGATGCCATTCATGTAATGTAAGTATTATTTTAAGGGTTAGGGGTTAGGTTTAGGAGTTAGGGTTAGGGTAAAAATACTAACCCTTAAAATAAAACTTACCTTAGATGAATGGCAGCCGGGTCCATCCATCGCCGCTTTAAGAGGAGTCGCATTTTTACGTAACGTCATTTTCCACAGCGACCGAACATCGGGTCATCACATCAAGTCATCTGGGTCATGGTAAGTCGTTTTTGTTTCAAGTCGGGTTAGTAGTCTTCGGAATACTCATGTCGTAGTAGTCCATGTCGGAGTAGTCAGTATCGTTTTATGGTACTACACCCCCTCCAAGTGTCAAGTGTCAGGGAAAAATATCATCACATATGTATCTGTTCGCTTGCTATATTATAGTATTAGAACATAATACATAGATTTTACTATGCTTTGTTTTGCGCTGATGTTCTTCTGGCTTAGTATCTTGTTTGTTTATTATAGAATGCAGGAGACTGTTGAGACAATCCATGAAGAGGTTTAATCTGTAACCAGGGCCGGACTGGCCATCTGGCACTTCTGGCAAATGCCAGAAGGGCCGATAGCTAGATGGGCCGATCAGCTGTCCGCATCTTCTTCTTTTTTTTTCCAGCAGTCACAGCGCTCACTCCGCTGGTGACTATTTCGATGTGGAACCACCCCTGCACGGCAGCCCAATGGACCTGCAGACAGGACCAGTCACTCCCCGGCGTTCTTGTCAGGAGTCATATGGTTTGACTCATAACATATGCACCCCTCCCTGGCTTGGTTGGTTGGCTGTAATCACATGGTCTGAGTGGGGGGAGTGGCAGCTGCAGCGTGGACTTCGGGTGTATGTGTATTAGCAAGCAGACAGCAGAGCAGTCAGTTACACCTCACACACACACCATGCTAACTGTGCCCTGTGCTGTGAGCAGGAAAATAAGGTGAGGTTAGTGTACAAATAATATTTCATGTGTCAGCTCTGTGCCTCTGTATTATAATCTGCCATGGAGCAGTGTAAGAACATTAGTGAGCCTAGAGAAACATTGGATGGATGTTAGTAAAGATTAAACATGCATTGTCTGACTATTGGTAAGCAAGTAAATGAGCACTGTGTATGTATATTATTTATTAATGATCATGCAATGTGGGTAAAACTTAGTGATCAGATAAAGTGATCTATTTTTATGATAATTACCATTTTTTTATATCGCCGCTTATCGCAGTTTCACTGCTATTTATGAACTTTATCTCTGGAAGACCAGCAGTAAAAATTGACATTTTTCCGAGCAGCAGTATGTTAATATTATGTGTGTGTGTGTGTGTGTATGTGTCCGCAGTATGTTAATATAGTGTGTGTGTGTGTGTGTGTGGCGCGCAGTATGTTAATATAGTGTGTGTGTGTGTGTGGCCGCAGTATGTTAATATAGTGTGTGTGTGTGTGTGTGGCCGCAGTATGTTAATATAGTGTGTGTGTGTGTGGCCGCAGTATGTTAATATAGTGTGTGTGTGTGTGGCCGCAGTATGTTAATATAGTGTGTGTGTGTGTGGCCGCAGTATGTTAATATAGTGTGTGTGTGTGTGTGGCCGCAGTATGTTAATATAGTGTGTGTGTGGCCGCAGTATGTTAATATAGTGTGTGTGTGTGGCCGCTGTATGTTGATATAGTGTGTGTGTGTTTGTGTGGCCGCAGTATGTTAATATAGTGTGTGTGTGTGGCCGCAGTTTGATAATATAGTGTGTGTGTGTGTGTGTGTGTGGCCGCAGTACGATAATATAGTGTGTGTGAGCGGCCGCTGTATGTTAATATAGTGTGTAAGGGAAGGGAAGATCTTAAAAAAAAAAAAAAAAAAATGTGGGACGTAAGCTATTTAATGGTGGAGTGTAGGTGGGGGCTAATTATTTAAGGTGCCTTTAATTTAATTTAATGCTGGGGTGGTTTGGGGCTATTAATTGAACATGGGGCTGATTTTGGGGAGGAGGGCTATTTATTAAATGTGAATATGAATTATTTAATGCCGGTGATGGTTTTGGAAAATGGGTATATTTATTAAAGGTAAATGCTATTTAGTTTATTGCTGGGACTGTTTGGGGGGGGGGGGGGGAATTGGTTTTGATTAAATGGGTATACTGTTAATTTAATGTTGGGGCTGGTTGGAGGGAAATAGGTCTTATTAAATGTGATTATTATTATTGTTGAGAATTGAGGGAGGCATAATTACAAAACGTGGGTGCTATTGATTTAACACTGGGGCTGGTTGGAGTTTTCTAAATCTCATGTACCCATTTTTTTTCCAAAATAGGGCATCCAACATTTCAGGATCAAGACGAGCAGGAACTGAGCTAAAGACACCAGCAGTCACAGGTGGTGAAAGTGACCAAGACAGGTAGGAGAGAGCAGGACAATCTGCCAACTGTTCTGAATCTGGTGGGACAGTCCTGAATTTGGGTGACTGTCTTGCTTAGTCAGGATTTGGTCCGACTGCATGGAGAGTTGGGAGGTATGTCCCGCTTCACAACGTACTGCTTGTGAAGGCAGAGCTGTGTGCATCTAACAGTAGGGCACACAGTATTGCCTGTGTATTTGTCTAAAATTTGTCTAAAATGATAACCATGTTACATAATAGGGGCCCTGCTGTCTTTAAAACCCTGGGCTCCCCCGAGCGTTAATCCAGCTCTGGTTAGCAGGAGGGAGCTGATAGCTGCTCCCAGTCCCCTGACAGAACACAAACTGCAGAGCAGCTCTAAGTCTCACAACATTTTGTAATCTCGTGAGACTAGGAGCTTCCCTGCTCACTCTACAGGAAGTTCCCACCCTGATGGACGTCAGCAGCACCAGATGCATAGATAAGTACAGTGGGCTGGGGGTGTCATAATGTGTCTGGGAGGGTGTGATGTGGCTGGGAGGGCGTGATAAATGTAATGTTTTATTATAATGTATGTATCAATGCCCCATGTTGACCACAACCCCAGCACAATGTGGTCACACCCATTTTGGCAACGTCGCACAGCGGCGGCACACAGTTTCTTTGCTACTCGTCTAAGGAGGGGAGTCCCAAAAGTTCACTGTAACCAGGCCCCAAATTTCTCTTCCTGTCCTGTACATACCATTATCTGATACTGGTAAGCCCTATGCTGCAAATAGAGAGTCAAGCTGCGTATAATATATTTGTATCTCACGGGACACTGTATAAGAATGACCTTTGCAAAAAGTACTGTAATATTATTATCATCTGAATCTGAGGTGGGCCTGTGTGCTTTAAATGCCAGGGCTGATTTTTAGTCCCAGTCCGGCCCTGTCTGTAACTTACATGCATACAAGCTATGTCCAAACAGAATAATTTTTAACCTATCTGAAGCGCTTCAGCACTTTAAATATCCTTCCGTAGCTACTGGTGAATGTAATAATAACAGAATTATTATTTTCCATGTTCTTGAATGTAGCTCATTTAAAAATGATCCAAATGGCTGCAGCCTACGGCACACAGGGGTCTTTGTTACATCCCAAGCTCCACTGCATTTCATTAACAGAGATTGAAATAGGGATTATTGATCTGAATGGAAAACAATTTGCTTATGCTATATAATAGTTACAATAAATGGACGACGGAGCATGCAAGTCTTTGATGAGGCTATATATCATCTTCCATTTTCTAATAATGTCTGTCTGTAGAGTTGATAATGAATTGAATGTGGCTCAGGTCATCAAAGTTTCTCTCATCACCGCTCAAGTCATTAAAGGTTCTCTGACCACTGCTATGGGACCAGAACATTCATTGAGCAGATAGAAACACCATGGCTCACGCCCTCATTTACACAGTATATAGGTCATTCAAAAGTTCAAATGTTAAAAATTTAAAGACAACTATATGGTTATGTTTCTAATTTTTATTATATCCTTTATGATTGTTTCATTTCCTCACTCTACATTGCAGTAAAATATGAAAGTTCCTTATAAATAAAAGAGAATGACGGATGAAAGAACTTGTTCTTAATTACTCCGCCACCACCATTTGAAAACAAACTCTAGGTGCATTTATTTCTGCACCTATGTTATGAATTCATGCCACAGGAATCATCATCAGTTATTTATATAGCGCCACTAATTCCGCAGCGCTGTACAGAGAACTCATTCACATCAGTCCCTGCCCCATTGGAGCTTACAGTCTGAATTCCCTAACATACACATACACACACAGACAGCGAGAGAGAGACTAGGGTCAATTTAATAGCAGCCAATTAACCTACCAGTATGTTTTTTTTGGGAGTGTGGGAGGAAGCCAGAGCACCCGGAGGAAACCCACGCAAACACGGGGAGAACATACAAACTCCACACAGATAAGGCCATGGTCGGGAATTGAACTCATGACCCCAGCGCTGTGAGGCAGAAGTGCTAACCACTAGGCCACTGTGCTGCAGGAATGTCATTGTCTCAAATGTATTCAATCCATTTTTCCTGCATTATGGACTTAAGTATTGTTTCTTAGTAGATGATCCACAATCATGACAGTGGTACACAAAGGAGCTGTGTACAAGGTCAAAAAGAGCATTGTGGAAGGGGACCCGTATGGTATAAACCTTGGCAGCACCGAGCACCGGTTCTACCCAGTATGCTGCTTATATACTCATAGGGAGGACTCTCATAGCCTTATCAGTGGCATCTAACTGACAGCTCCCAGATTAACAGTTTTCAATCTGGTGCAATCTACAAATTAGCATCCCCGCTGGGGGCTGTATGCTAGATGTTACTGATGGCTCTCATCAGTCTTCCATATAAATATGAAGCAAGTGTCAGCCAACAGATGGTAAGTAGATACATTAGCCACCACACTGAAAGTCTACCATACACTAACCACTAGACTGTAGGCCCTGCCATAAGCTAGCCAACAGATTGGAGGCCTTCTTTAAACACAAACCACTTTGTTGATGTCTGCTTTGTATATTACTCACCAGAATGTGCTCAGCTTTGTATAGTGACCACCAAAAAGAATAATTTTTTGTTCCCCAGAAGGTGCTCAGCTTTGTATAGTGACCACCAACAAGAACGATATTGTATTCACCAGAATGAGGCGTGAGACAGACTGGTACTGTAATATTTCTGATGGCCACCAGTGGCGCACGCAAGGGGGGTTTTGAGTCTCCAGAAACCCCCCCCTGCGCTAACTTAGTGCCCACCATAGTGGCACTGTCCTATACAGCAGCCGCGGCGCTGTCAAATAAGCGTCCGCGGCGGTGCTGTATTGTATACAGCACCGCCGCGGACGCTTCTTTGACAGCGCCGCGGCTGCTGTATAGGACAGCGCTGCCGAAACGGAGCGCATGCGCAGCAGTTCTCTCTCGTGGGTTTTTTTTTTGGGTCAGAGGGGGGTCTCTGACAATCCTGCGTGCGCCCCTGGCCACCCTGTGTACAAGTAATGGAATATTGGTACAATCTACTGAAACTCACATCATATTTACTATTTGTACTATAAGATATTTGAATAGTCTTACTTTATTATAGTAACTAAAGAGTTTGGTAGTTAGGCCTCTTTCCTACTAACAATTTAGCTGTGATTTTGACGCTTGTAAAAATACTAATAAAAATTCATACGACATGTGTTTGATATGCGTTGTTAGTAGCGTTTTAGAGATCACTGAAGTGTTAAACAAAATCTATACCGCAAAGCAAGAAAGATGCCAACGATGCTTTCTACAATCATACTTATTTACATAGCATATTTTTAAAAATGCTAGGGACTTTGAGCCCTATAAAGATTATAGATTGATTATAATTATGTATTCAATTTCTAAGGAAATTTTATTAGCCTTATCCTTTAATTAATGTATTTCCTTTATTTAATGGGCATAGGCTGTGCAAAATTTCAGTGTGATGAAAGAAGGGCCACAGTGTGATGAAGGGGAAAATGTATGACGAAAAGGGGGCATTTTTTTCTCTTCTATACTTCTCACCAAATGAATTTGCCAAAAAATAAATATTTATTACAAAGAATACATATTCTTCATTTATATTATTCATTTAACAGTAAATGTTCACTGTTTAATGTATTTATTTGTATTACACTCTTTAATAAAGTTTATTGCATGATTTGTATTAAAATAAGAAAAGAATTATTGAATGAACAAATGGTGCAAGTGTATTTTTTGAAGGGGGGCACCAGATATGCCAGCACCGGCTCTGCCTAAAGTGTTATTAAAAATATGGGTATGTTTTGCAGGACCAAAAAAGCTCTACGTATGCTCTGTCGGGCCTGGCCAGCTCCACTACTATATAAAGCTAAATGTGCTGCTCCCATGTTATTGTCATTTTGTCCTGCTAACCTGTGCTGATGCAAGAGTGTAAAGAGAGGTAATGACATCACCATCACGGGGTAATCACTTTTACACTCAGCCTCCATCTTTTTTTACATTCATAACTGACCCTCACTATGTGCTCACAAAACCAATTCTGAAGTTACAAAAAGCGTCATTTAAATGATTTCAACTTGCTATTTTTTGTTTTAATTACTTATTGCTTTTGGTTAGTTAAACATTTTATTTCAAATATGGCACAATTCACAAGGTCACAATAATATGACACTTAGGGGGTATTCAATTGTAAGCGAGAGGGGTGAAAATCCCGCGCTCGAAAAATATTACCGTTAATACGGTAATTTGCGCGTAAATACAGTAATTTACTCGCTGGATTTCAGCTCGCAGTTCAGGGAGCTGCGAGCTGAAATTCAGCAAGTAATTACCGTATTAACGGTAATATTTTTCGAGCGCGGGATTTTCACCCCTCTCGCTAACAATTGAATACCCCCCTTAAATTGTAATGAAACCTATTAAGCTGAACCAGAAAAGACATGTGTGCCTTTTAAAAATCAAAAGCCCACTAGATAGGAGCTTGATGTATGTCCGATTAAAAGAGCATATTTGGAAAAATGGTTTTTAATGGTTGAGTAACAATCATTTTTTTCAGATTCTCTGCAACAATAAAGGTTAATTAACTGTTTTGCCGAGTAATGCAAAATTGTTTTAACAAAGTGGAAAGCTAGCAGTAGTCATGGCTGCCTGTCCATACAAACTGTAGTGAATAGAGAAAGATACATTGCTGTGAATAGGGAAAGAAGGGGAATGAGAGAACAAACACAACTCTTTTTTTTCAGATTCACTCCAATTATGTCAGCTGATTATTCTAGCACACAATTAAATCTAATACACAGGATAACCCTATGTCTAAGTTATAGATAGTAAGGATATTATAAACCACAAGAGGAGTTGCATAACCATACAAAGGTATAAAGTAAAATCTAAAGCAAAGGTAAAATATTGTTCAAATCGAACTTCATGGCTGAATAGGAAATTTCAGAGAAGTGGAAAGTTATGCCAAGAAATTCTTGGGGTATATTTTCTAAACTGCGGGTTTGAAAAAGTGGAGATGTTGTCTATAACAACCAATCAGATTCTATCTGTCATTTTGTAGAATTTACTAAATAAATGATAACTAGAATATGATCGGTTGCTATAGGCAACATCTCCACTTTTTCAAACCTGCAGTTTAGTAAAAATACCACAGTGAGTTGCACTTTTGCTTCACCTTTTACTCACTGCATTTAGCTGAATCTATAGTGTATGCATAGTGCTATGATGGTGGAAGTCAATTTATTCTGTATGGTGTCATGGTTGGGAAAGCTTAAGGCCAAATACTACAGACAAAACCTTTGAAATTTTGTGGCCAAATGTGGAATGAGGTAAATATTTTGCAGAACAATTTTGAAAATGTAATGTGTCTGTAGAATAAAGCTTTTTATACAGATCATGGACCTCTTATTATAATAATTTCCAGTAGGGGGTGCTTAAATGATACATTTTTTTCTAATAAACACTCAAGTGATAGTATTTAGATATTATACAGATTATACAGATATTTAGATAATACAGATAATACAGATATAGATTATACAGATATATATAGATTATATTAATGTAGATTATACAGATATTTAGATAATATACAGATATTACCAGGAAAATATATATATATATATATATATATATATATATATATATATATATATATACATATATATATATATATATATATATATATATATATATATATATATATAATGTAACCTTAAGGCAGCAAAAAAGTAAATAACAATTTCAAAGTTTATTATTATCATTACTATTTTGGAAATACTGCAAATAGAGAAATGAAAAGCATGGAGTTTCCTTCAAAAACATGTGGAGACTACTAAGGGGTATATTTAAAAGTGGAGATGTTGCCTGTAGCAACCAATCAGATTCTAGTTATCATTTATTTAGTATATTCTACAAAATGAAAGCTAGAATCTGATTGGTTGCTATAGGCAACAACTCCAATTTTTCAAACCCGCCGTTTTGTAAATATACCTCTAGGACTCACTTAGAATGGTACTATGTATAATAAGTTACTTACCAACCCTGAGGAACAGTACAACACTAAACATGGCCAGCAGGGTCGGCACCACGACTCCCAGGAAGGTAGAGAGTTTCCGAGACCCTGAGCGTTGCTCATTTTTCTTGTTGTTCTCAGAGGGTCCATTCCCAGGACTCACCTCTGTAGATATGTTTAGCCGGTACGTGAGCAACGGGCTCCGTTCAGTCATGGTGAGATGTGTTTCCTGTGACAGCTAAGGTTTCCCTTCTGTCTCCTTAACTGTCCCACCACCCCGATCGTCCGCCTCTTTACTAAAAAACTTTCAGCCAGCCGAGAGTGAGAAGACCAATCCTAATTATAAAGTGACAGTGCAGGTAGAGCCTGTCCCCTCATACTCAGCTTGCACCACCTCCTTTGCTTTAAGAAAGAGAAAATAATGCTACCTCTAGTGCTAGCTGAGAGCGTAGCCTGGATAATGTCAGGAGGAGCATCAGCTCTATCAGCTCTACCCACGTGTAGAGCTAGAGAAATGACAACAAGTGTTGTGAACCCACCGTGATGGTCACTGCTAGCTAGAGACCCACGGAGTCATGTAAACCAGAGAGAGATCATATAACCAAATACTTGGAAGTAAAGGAAGAAATCATGACCCTGTGTCACACACCCAGCCTGGGAAATACCAGGAAACGTAATGCTGTGTAGCTGCTTTCAGTTTAAAGCCACACTCTCGTTTCAACTTCCTGATTCTTTTAGCCATAAGGTGTTAAACATTTTTGTGCGTTTAGAGCACAGGCAAAAAAATAAATTATTTCCTCGTACTGTCAGCTGAACTCATGAGGCTGAAGTTAGCCTTTTATTTGGCCAGCTTTTTATTCAGAAAACTTTATTTTTAAAGGATTATATCAAGTTAAATCACTGCTATCACATTAGATTAACAATAAATGGGGTCCCTTACACAAACTGCATTAGTACTTAGCCTAGCCCAACAAAGTTTTGGGCATGAAATCAGGTGGCAATGTGGGCAAGTAACCAATTTGTATTATTTTGAATAAGTAGCTGTAGTTTTACAAGGGTTAAATGCCATTGGACCACATATTTGACAATGGGGATCAACACAGGGTGGTCAGTTACAAACAAAACACTTGTCTTTTGCCTGGCCAAACAACGTTTTGGGAATGAAATCAAGTGGCAAAGTGGGCACAGGTGGCATTTTGATCATTTTGAATAAGTAGCTGTAGTTTTGCTAGGGATGATGTTTTTATTAAAATTTACAACAAAAATAAATCCAATATAACTTTGTCCAAAAAAAAGACCAATAGGAAGGAAACTTTACATTCTCATAACTCCTATAAGGTTTACATACATTTAAAGTTTGTTTTAATTTCTTGACCGTAAAAGGTGTGTGGGTTGTATTATCGATTGGTTGCAGTGTTGTTGTAACACAGAGTATTGTGATAGGGGGATGTCATGTTTCTTTGGTTTATATAGTTATCTCATTTGTAAAGTGATGCAGTAGCTTTTGTGGAGTGATTGCAGGAGAATTTGGTGATACTATAATGTAAAGTTTCCTTCCTATTGGTCCTTTTTACCCTTTGATGTTGTATACAGTCTATTTTATTTTGAACAAAGTGATATGAGATTTATTTTTGTTGCAAAGTTTAATAAAAGCATGGACTCTTGCAAAAACTATGGTTACTTATTCAAAATGATCAAAATGCTATTGGTGCCCACTTTGCCTCCTGATTTCATGCCCAAAATGTTATTGGGTAAGGGACACCCTTTAGTGTTAATCTAATGTGCAATCAGTGATCCAACTTAATTTAATAATTTAAAAATAAAGTTTTCTATATAAGAAGCTGGATTATGACTAAGAATTAAATAAGAAGCTGGCTGTATAAGAAATTAACTTCAGTCTCACGCATATACATATGGAAATTCCTTGTTTATGCAACTAGAGTGCTGTTGTGAGTCATATACTAATGCTAAAGAAAGCCACTTGATTGTATGTCACAATATTTCTGATAATTTAAGGATATTTGGGTTTTTCATAAAAAGACTTACATAGTCAGGTTGAAGAAAATATTCAGGAACATTTATAAAACCCGACATTCAGTGACAATGAAAAACAAAGTAAACTACAGTTATTTGGCATGATATATGGCGTTGGGACAAATGTGCGTTAATTTGGATATATTCTGACTGAGTGACTAGATCATATGAGGCATTATAAATGCAGTTGGCAAACGGTAGTCATCAGCCTACTGACTTTTTTGCTATGATTGCTAAATATCCAGTGATCAAGGAAACCCACAAATGGCACTTTGAAAGCAATTTGGTCTAAGTCTTAATAGTACAAATATGTTTGTCCCATGCATCCATTAATTATTTTACTGTATACTTTCAGTATAGCTTCAGATTTCAAGTATGTCTCTTGTTCTAGAACTGCTCTTATTTAATAAAAATACCGCCTTCAACTGTATTAATACTTTATATACACGTAAGTGATTCTGTTATCTCTGCTGTCCCTAGGAGCAGGGCCGGCTCTGGCTCTTGCTGCCTTTCCCCTTGCATAGAACTTCGCGCATAGGCAGTGAATCCCCTTTCGGGCTTCACTGCGCATGTGCCTCCCTTTGTACTGAGACGTCTGATCTGCTCTGGTCAGAGCAGGGGATCCAAGACTAAAGGGGAAGGAGTCCGGGCTGCAAAAATAACATATTTTTCCTGCGCAGGTGGGCTGGCGGGGCACCCTGGTAAACATGGTACCCTCCTCCCATGCTTAGTGTCTACCACTGGCCCTGCCTAGGAGGTGCATGCAAAAATGAACAAATTAAGCTCTATTTTCAGGGCTTGTAATTAAATTATTCTCGGCACATTCCACATAGAAAAATAAAGTGCAAGGATCTTGCCCCCTCTGTCTACTGACCTGCAGCCAAACTTCTGAGTCAAATACAAAGTTGTTTAGTTTGTTAATCATTTTATTTTGGAATTGTCTTACTAAAGTTCAAATCCAATCCAAAGATCTACTTTGATCTATCACTTTAGTTACTAGGTCACAATCAACTCAATTTGCTTGACATGACATCCCATGCTGCCTTTTAACTTGTAATTTGCTTGACTGTACATAGTCAACAATTTCTTTTTTTAAGTATTTCCATTAATTTCCCTATAATTGCCATAAGACTCATAGGTCTATTGTAATCATATTCTTACTTACTGCCTATTTTGCGTAATGGAAACATATTTGCCTTTCTCCAACAACCCCTTAGGAAGCATTGGCATATTCTTTTGAAAGATGATATTCTAAAGTTGGGTACACGCCTATGCAATTATCATGCAGACCACACGATAAACGACTGTTTGTCTGACATTGCTAGAGGATGTACGCACCCACGATCATGTTTTATCAAACCAAAACTCATTGCATTGTTTGATTTGATTTTATAAACTTCCTAAAAATCACGCTCAACGATGGAACGATGTCTGAGAAATTTAGAAGTGTGTACTCACTCATGAACGCCTGTCCAACACTTCTGCTGATAGTCCCTCTGAATATCTGTAGAGTGTGTACGGAGTCACAATCTATTTAACAGATGTTATGAGAGATGTAGATCCCAGATCTGACGGTAAATCGTGTAAGTATGTGCGCATGAATCAGCATGCTCATCGGGACGTTGGTCACAGAAATTGCATCTGAAGTAATATTGTATAGGTGTGTACCCAGCTTAGACACATTCTTCCCAACAGACCAATGATTGTTTACAACAGTGAGGGGCAACATGAAGTAGCTGGAGGGCCGCAGGACTGGCAACTCCAGCCTTCAAGGGGGCCGCACAGAGGAAGGAGGGAGAGTACAGTGCTCTCCCTCCTTCTCTGGGTATGCTGTGTTACCTCCATGCACTGTGCAGAGGAGGTCATGTGACGCGGAAGTAGGCTACCCTCATTATAATAAGATTTGAAGCAGATGGCTGGGGGTCCTCAAGAGAAGGCTCACAGACCACTTGTTGCCCACTGCTGGCTTGCAAGAAAGCACAGAATTTAAAAATAGACTTGTAGCAAGAATTACTTCTACTAACATACAAGCTCGTCAACAAAACTGTACCAACATACATCTATTCACTTGTTTCAAAATATCTACCAACTCGATAGCTATGTTCTGCACAAGATCTGCATCTCTCATCTTGCTCCCTTTCCCGGGTTACAGGACTTCCACGTCATGTGACACAGTGAGGTCATGCTGCATAACGGATGCGGCCCTCTATGAACAAAGAATTGCCCTTCTGTGCACCATAGAATAGGGCAAGATGTTTTCTGCGATAGTGAGGGAGTGGCTTACCTCATTTAGGGCCTCATTTAGAGAAAAGGAAAAAACAAAGAACACATTTGCTCCTGGACAAACTATGTTGCAGTGCAAGAGGCACAAATACATTCATTTTTTTACATGCAGGGAAAATACTGCATACACATAACATACAGATACTGGACAGCTTTATTTTTACACTGCAATTTAGAGTGTAGCTAAGATAACCCCCTCCCAAATCTAAATATGTCTGTACATTTTATATTTGATGTCCCCACCCCCCTTCAGTGACCTTGTTTCCTTCAGTATGTAGGGTGTACCAAAGGTAAACATAAAACCTGCATAGCTGAAGACATACGGAATGTAAACTATGGTTCATCGTCTGATAGATTGTCAAATCATTTTGTAACAAAATACAATAAAGATCCTTCTAACCCTTTCTTTGTGGAAATTAAGTTGTTTACTAAAGACATGGGGGGAGTGGTTATTTCCAGAATCTCCAAGGAAGAACCTAGATGGATATTTATATGACAAACATTTAACCCCAAAGGTCTTGGGGTTATTGACTTTGACCTAGGCTGTTTCTTTACGTAGTAATTCCCTTTACTTTTCCCCTGATAGAAATCAATATTTGCGATAGGTTTTTGTTTTATTGCAGAAATGGATTTCTGTTTTTTAAAAGTGTATTCTATTGAGTAGATTATAAAAATGAATGTTTTTAGATTGTTGTGCTTTAAACTAGTTTATTTCTTTGGTAACAAAATTTTGTAGGCTCCTAACTATTAAACAGTGTCATTTTACTATATTCTTTCATGGATGGACCCACACAACTTATGCGTTTTATTTATTTTTCACATGTATCTCATTTATTTATTTATTTTCACATTATTATAATAATTTTATAATATTTTTCCTCTGTGCTAAGGCATTCAATTACCTTTTTTATCATCAGTTACACTACTACACTACTTGTATTATCATCAGTTACACTACTACACTACTTGTATTATCATCAGTTACACTACTACTCTACATTTATTATCACAGAAGAATACTCTCTTCCTATAACAGGCTAATTAGCTACAAATTTCCATTCTAAATCCACATTGTGCACGGTTGCATTTATGCTGAGTGGACACTGACAGAAATGTCCAGGTTCTATACTAACATGTACTACAGACAGCCTAGTCCTGTAATGTGGAGTGCTGCTACTATGAGGAGAGAACATTTCAAGTCTCTCTGAAAAAGGTCCAGTAGCTTTAACATCTAGGAGACCACCAGGCATTACTTTTGGACAGTTTATATGTTTTATAAAAACTGGCTTTAGGGGCGCTTTACTCTCCATGACTGTGATTGAATCTTTCTAGTCCAGGAAGCAGTTTGATCTCCTATAAGCATCATCTCACCTATATCTGCATGTTATGAGTCAGTTATAGAGCACCTCCTTTTCCCACTTATTGGTGTTTCCAAAAATTGATAAGGACTTTTACCTCTTTCTCTGAAAGACTCTCCTCTTTCAAATGAGGGTACCTCTGAGTTTATTGAAGCCAGGATGAGGGAGATCTGGGCTTTATAACAGTGCCCTCCTCCCTATTCCCAGACTGTGCTAATGCTTTCTGTAGTGTAGGGTCTTACTGTCTGGCGACCACACATGATCACCAGAAAAAAACTCATAAGGGGCCCAAGATTTTCAAACAGTAGAAGGGTGCCCCTTGTCAGGCGCCGCTCGGCGGCCGCCCGCCCGTCCATACAAGAACGTCTGGTTGCCTAGCAACCAGACGCGTCATTTCCCCTTCCGCCCGGCCAGCCCAGACCCAGAAGCGTCCCCGTTGCTAGGCAACGGGACGCTGCAGGAAGAGAGCGCTACGGCGCTGCCTAATGACTAGCGCTACGGCGCTACAGCTATTACAGCACCACTAGTGCTGAGGGCATTGGTTAGCAGCCCTATTTAAGTCCCTCTGACCTCACCTCCTGTGCCAGAGTTTCAGGTCCTTTCCTGTCCTCCAGCGTTCCAGTGTTCCTGTGTCTATCTGTTTCCTGACCCTTGCCTTCCTCCAGTTTATTGCCGTTTGCCTGTGACCATTGTGACCCGGATTGCCTTGACTACCCCTTTGGATCTCCCTTTGTACCTCGCTGTCAGAACGTTATCGACCCGGCTTGACTCACACCCCGTTTGAATTCTCCTTGTGTACCTGCATTACCCGCATCATTGCTGAACCCGCCTGTCTGATATCCCTCTCGTGCTTCGCTATCTGACTCGTGGAAGGACCGCGACCTGCGTGTTTCCTGCAGCCAAGTCCATACCTCCTTGCGGGGGTCCCTGGTGAACACCAGGGGCACGTTAGACTCCGCGCCTTCCTCCGAGTAGTGCCAACGATAGCAGGTACGCTATACTAGTCGTGACACCCCTGAGTATGCCAGGATGGGGTATGTTGGATGCTTTTAGTGCCCTCATCCCATCCCCTGGCTTTTAGATTTTTTTTTCAGCAGTGTAGGGATATTCTGTGATGGTATTACTCACCGAAATAATAATGACATCATCATTAGTGGAATCTTCTGCCCCATCGGAAAGAAATATAGGTGTGGTAAAGGTAAATATTGTTCTTACATCTTTGAACCCCATAAGTGTTAAGGACTAGTAGGAATCATCCTAAGCACTTTAGGGGTATATGTGGAGGATAAGACCCACTTGTCTTTAGCACTGAAAAGGATAACTAGATTAAATGAGCACTAATGAAATGTCTGAATCTGTTTCCCTACTACCAGTATGCAAAGAGACTCTTGTGAACAATGAACTTCCTTACAAACTCTGTTGTCAGGGTTCTGAAACTCAAACCCTTCCCCTTGCACCATCCAAGTGTTAAGGGTAGATGTATGTGATGATACCAGGGTGTTAGGGCTTAAGCCCACTAAGTGACCATGATATCCAGGGGCTCTTAGATCACACAGACAAGGAAGACACTACAGTATCTTTATTACAGAAGTGCAAAACACATCAATAAAACAATAGCTATAATAATAATAAAATAAAAAAACACCCAGAATATCAACAGACCTCACAGGAATCTCCCAGCATCCCAAAGTCAATAATATGGCAATTGCTATATAGATAAATAGAAAGCAATTAACCAGAGTCTCTCCCAATGGAACTGCAAATCCTGTCTCTCACCCTTAATAGTCCAGGGTGCTCAATCAGTGCTCTCTATCAACGTTATAGCAGGCTCACCAGCAGGGGCGGGCTGGGCCGGGGGGCAGGGGGCATCGGCCCCCCAGGCCGCTCAGAATCACGGCTGTTAGGGCCGGCCGCCCCCCGGAAGCAATACAAATGTGATGCGGCCGTGCAGGCGGCCGCGCATCACATGACACGTGTCATGTGATGCGGCCGCCTGTGCGGCGTGCGCCCCCCGGGCTGACGGATGTCAGCCCACGTCTGCTCACTAGATACACAGACCCATGAACAACCCAAGATGGAGCAAAGATTCTTGGCAACAAGAAGTGAAAAGTAATTGCAGGTCAGATGCAGGATCAGATGCAGGAATCATGATGGAGCTGGAGAGAGGGAGTTCAGGAAATAGTGTTGTAGCCATCTTATTTCTCAACTGTTCCATGTGCAGCCCACCTGGCTATATTTAAGAACTTGAGATTGTTGTCGATATGTTCCCAGGCAGAGGCTTATTAATAATAATAATAATAATAATAATAATAATAATAATACTGATAGGGCCTATCAGAGTTCTTTCTCCTACATCCATATATAAGGAGAGTACTAACACCCTCGCTTCTGGGACTTTGGGGCAGTGGGAGTTCTCTGATTAACTCCACAGGGTGAGAGGTCCTGTGTGGACCTCCAGGATGTCATCCTGGGCTCCCAGAATCAGAGGTATGGCTGTAGGTGGGTGCTGCACAAAGGTTGAGGCTGGTCGTCCCCACTGAGGAGCAAGAGAGCCCTCCAACTCCAGCTTCTCCCTCTGAGGAAATAAGGATGATACACATGATATCTAAAGGCCCTCTCCGCCAACAAACAAGATGCAGACAATGGATAAAGGCAGGCAAACTTGTAAATCCCATGGAATTCAATGGCTCTGCTCAAGAATCATTACCCACTGCATCCACAGATTGACCCTCCATTGATAATCCAGTCAAGATAATCTAAATATAATGTATTTTCTTTCATTGTATAAAGTTAGTACAAAAATACTAGGTAGTAAATACATTTAAGCTGCAGTCTATCAAATAATAATATATACACATAATGCAAGTTCAATAAATAATGATACCTTTTATTTACTCTACAGTTAAAATTACTGTGATTGTTAAAATTGTTGTTAATCATAGATGCATCTATAAAACATATTTCCATTGATGTGTTCTTGCAGCGAGGTCCATTATGTATTTATAGCAGAAATACATAATGGACCCCGTTACCATATTGTAAAAATCTGCTACAATACACTGCAACAGTTTACAAACAAAATGCAGAATACAGAAACACAATAATAATAACAACTTATTATTTATTATCAAATGCAAACGGGCAAATAGCCAACTTATAGCAAATGCTGGATTCAACATTTAATTGTAGATGTTTGTTTTTCCCATTGTGAAGTATTTTTAATTAAGTTTTAATTTCAGGAATATTACCCCTACCAGCAAGAAAAAGAAAAAAGCATACATTTGGATCACTGAAACACGAAGAGCGACAAGAAGCAGATGATACCCAAATTTATCTTTCATCCCCTGACCTCCCTTTCCCTTCTGTCTCGTGTCTCCTCCTGTCTCTCATCCATCTCATCTTGGATGTCCCAACGCTTCCTTAAACTCAATATTTCCAAGACCAAGCTTACAGTCTTCCCCCCTGCCAGGACTCTCCCACCTTCCCCCTCTCTATTTCTGTTAATAACACTACCCTCGTTTCTGTCCCCCAAGTCCGATGCCTTGGGGTCATCCTTGATTCCTCCCTCTCATTCAAGCCTCACATTCTGTCCCTCTCAAAATCCTGCTACTGCCACCTTCGGAATATATCTAAGATACGTCCCTTTCTCACCACGGAAGCCACGAAAACCCTTGTTCACTCGCTTGTTATCTCTCGCCTTGACTACTGTAACATCCTTCTCTCTGGCCTAACTGATTCTTGCCTTGACCCTATTAAGTCTATGCTCAATGCTGCTGCCCGCCTCATTTTTCTCTCCCACCGCTCTGTCTCAGCAGTCTCCCTCCAACAGTCACTACATTGGTTCCCCATACCGTACAGAATTAAATTTAAACTCCTCACCCTCATCTTTAAAGCTCTTAGTCAATCTTCCCCTCCCTACATCTCCATTCTCATCTCTACCTACACTCCTACCCGCCCCCTCCGCTCTGCCTGTGACCGCCGCCTCAATACTTCACTGATCAGCTCCTCTCACTCTCGTCTTCAGGACTTTGCCCGGGCTGCTCCCCTGCTGTGGAACGATCTTCCACGTTCCATCAGATTAGCATCTACTCTCAAAGGTTTTAAGCGTGCCCTTAAGACTCATTTCTTTATTCAAGTCTATCAGTCCTCCTCCTAACTTCCTTGTCCTGGCTCTCACCACCCTATTTGTGTCTCCCCCTTCCCTTTAGGATGTAAGCTCTCATGATCAGGGCCCTCTTTCCATGTGTGCTCCTTCTACTGTTCCTTCACCCTCTGTACCACTTGGCCTGCTTCGCTAGCCCTGTTTACCCTGTCTTCTTAAGCTTTGGCCTTCTTCTCGCTGATTTCTACCATCCCTTTCACTATCTGTCCCAGAAATAATCTGATTTGCTTTACCCTGTCACCTGTGCTTGTATACATTTTTGTATCATGTTGTGTCTTGGTTCTGTTTTCTGTATATGTAATGTGCGGCGCTGCGGACCCTGTGTGGCGCCTTATTAGTCAAAGATAATAATAATAAAAAAGACTGGAAGCATCCAAGCGATGCAGGTCTATTACAGATATTATAATACCACAACCACCATCCACATCAATGTACATGTCACGCGCCGGGTGATCGGGCAGCACACCCGACACCCGGCAGACTTACCTGCCTCTGGTGCTCTGCTCCGTCCTGGGTGCCGCCATCTTGGATCCGGGTCTGCGCATGCGCATACCCGCCGGCTGTATTAAAACCTCACCCCCTCTCTCGTTGGTGGATGGTTGTAGCGCCCAGTTTAGAAAGCACCTCCTCTCTACCTACAGTGCCTGTTCTTTGAGTCACCCTCTGGTGATAGAAGTGGCTTCCCTACGTGTCCTGTCTATACTCTGGTCTGCAGAGCTGACGCTCCACCTGCTGCATCTACCATACTCTAGTCTGCAGAGCTGACGCTCCACCTGCTGCAACTACCATACTCTTGTCTGCAGAGCTGATGCTCCACCTGCTGCAACTACCATACTCTTGTCTGCAGAGCTGATGCTCCACCTGCTACATTTACTACACCGTGGTCTGCAGAGCTGATGCTCCACCTGGTGCAACTACCATACTCTTGTCTGCAGAGCTGACGCGCCACCTGCTGCATCTACCATACTCTAGTCTGCAGAGCTGACGCTCCACCTGCTGCAACTACCATACTCTTGTCTGCAGAAGTGACGCTCCACCTAGTGCATCTACCATACTCTTGTCTGCAGAGCTGACGCTCCACCTACGGCATCTACCATACATTTGTCTGCAGAGCTGACGCTCCACCTCCTGCATCTATCATACTGTTGTCTGCAGTGCTGGCGCTCCACCTGCTGCATTTACTACACCGTGGTCTGCAGAGCTGACACTCCACCTGTTGCATCTTCCATATTCTGTTACTGCAAAGCTCATGCTCCATCCCCTGTTCCTGGGTGTCTACCTAGCTTCCCTGGACCGCTGACTAGTCCTCCTACAGTCCTTTCTCCTGTAGCCTTCCCAAGGGCTTCCTTTCAGTACTTCCAGTGGGGGTCGCGACCTGCGAAGCAGACGCAGCTAAGACCATACTGCTTTGCAGCGGTTCCTGGTGAGCACCGTCTCCTCATTAGACTCCGCGACCTGCTTGAGTAGTGAAAAACTGTACGAACCCTAGGATTCGCTTCATTAGCTTGATACCTCGTGTGGAGCCTTGAAAGTACAGTTCCACAACCAGTAATCAAGAAGCAAGACACAATAATCATGGTGATGATGCAATGACTTGTGAGTTACAAGAACAGGAAAGAGCTACTTTGAATGTAGAAAGATACAATAGCATCCTTTATTCACCAACCCAGGCCCAGTGCTTCTTCTGGCTTCATTGTTCCGGTTCCTGTAGCTATAGTTACAACATCTAAACCCATAGCTTCAACTAGTTACAGGGAATCAGATATACCTTCAGGCATAAATGATTTGGGGGTATATTTTCTAAACTGTGGGTATGAAAAAGTGAGATACTAACTATGGGAACCAATCAGATTCTAGCTGTCATTTTGTAGAATGTACTAAATAAATGATAACTAGAATCTGATTGGTTGCTACAGGCAACATCTCCACTTTTTCAAACCCGCAGTTTAGTAAATATACACCTTGGTTTCTGAAGCACATCCTATAAATGATCCTCCACAAGAAAATAAAAGATCAGCTGGAATCTTCTACTATCCATCACAAGCAAATCTGAAACAGCTTTCTGCTGAACATCCATTTCCGTCACTTGATGATCTGCCATTTGATGCTCGTTTGTTTGAGAAGAAAAGTTATGAATGACTCAGTCCCAAGAAATTGGCTAACATATAACAAAAAAAAGGTGCTTTTAATGTTCGTACTGCGTGGCCTTTGAATCTCCCAACACTTGTAATCCATCACTCTTGGCTTACGTGGCTTTAGTGACTACAAGCGTATTAGCCAGAGCTTGACTTTGCACTAATCGACAACAACACATGTCAGAAATGTTCAGCAATTTATCAGTGTGGTTAATGATGGCACTTTAGATAATTTTTTTGCATCTTCACTAAATAAAATGAAAGAAGATGTGTTGAAGCAGAGGAGTATTTTTATGAGGATTATAGACATCATAAAGATGTTAGGCAAGCAAGCACTTCCTTTTCGAGGTCACAGAAATGAATTGTTCTACACTCTGGATAATGAGTTTCTGAATCATGGCAATTTTTTTATATACAGTGAAGTTGATGGCAAAATATGTCCCCATTATGGCAGCTCACGTTCCTGCAGTACAAAACAAGTCTACACAAAGAATCAAACAACTAAACAACAAGGAATGGCTCAAAGTAAAGGCCGTGGTGGGCTTGTTACATTCCTGAGTAAAACAACTATTAACATGTTAATCCAAATTATGAAGAATATGATTCAAGAAAGAATTAGTCATGAAGTTTCTCAAGCAAAATATCATCATCATCATCACCATTTATTTATATAGCACCACTGATTTTGCAGCGCTGTACAGAGAACTCATTCACATCAGTCCCTGCCCCATTGGAGCTTACAGTCGAAATTCCCTAATATACACACACAGAGACAAACAGACAGAGAGAGAGAGAGAGAGAGACTATGGTCAATTTTGAAAGCAGCCAATTAACCTACCAGTATGTTTTTGGAGTGTATGAGGAAACCGGAGCACCTGGAAGAAACCCACGCAAACACGGGGAGAACATACAAACTCCACACAGATAAGGCCATGGTCGGGAATTGAACTCATGACCCTAGTGCTGTGAGGCAGAAGTGCTAACCACTTAGCCACCATGAATAATATTATTCTATTCAAGTTAATTCAACACAAGATAATTCATCCATCAACCAGTTTAGCATTATTATTCGGTATGTGCTTAATGGTGTTATCTGTGAGCGACTACTTTCAGTTGTGCCAAGTAATGATAGTACAGAACAGGGACTTTGTGATCTATTGCCTGAAACGTTACAGTATCTTAAAATTTATCTAAAAAAATATTTATCTGATAGTACAAATGGAGCTGCAAGCTACCATGACCATTATAATGGTTTACAAAGTAAAATTACTAATATAGCTGATCAAAATGTTCATATATGGTGCTATTCCCATTTCTTGAATTTGATGATAACTGAAACAACAAAATGCTGCGTTCCTGCAGTTTCTTTTTTCAAATTGCTCCAGAATTTAGCAACTATTGTGAAAACATCATACAAGAGAACGGCTGTATGGATCGAAGTTTTTGGAAAACATCCTGCACAAGAAAATATGAAACGATTAAATCTAATTGGTGAGACGAGATGGTCAGGAAAATCCAATGCAACAACAACTATATTTGGACAATTTGATGATGCCGCTGTCAGTACTTTTGTAAACCTATTGCTGTGCTTATCAATGATACAAGATTCAGAAAAGTATGATGCAAAAATAAAACAAGAAGCAAATGTTTTACTTTAAGGCCTTCTAAAGTTTGAAACAATATTGACAGCATTTAGTTACTTGTATATATGTGAAACTACAAGTTATTTACAGACAAGTGGTTTAGATATGTTCACTGCATGGAGTAGATTCAGCTACAACAAAGCTGAAGGAACATATGAGAACATTTGATAATGTTCTCAACAAGGCATTGGAATTTGTAAATAAATGTAATAACAAGATTTCACAGTTGAATATGGATAAAAATCAAACATTGGAAATTGACTGTTTGAAACAACGTTGCCAGTGAAGAGGCAGAGGAAGAAGAAAAGACTGGCAGATGAGTTTATAGATGATGAGGGAAACTCCTCAGATTCTCCATCTGATTTTGTACCCTAAAGGTCTCAATCTTGATTTTGATTTGGGTACATTTCTGGATACTGAAAATTAAGTACTTCACACTTCTTTAACACTGCACGTTGTCAATCTCTGTGGCGGAGTGGGGAATAGGCCCTCTTGTATCTTAAAGTAATGCTGTAAATAGCACTTTTCCACCACCTATATACCAACTATATGGATTTATATGTAATCAAGAATAAGGGGTTGTTCCTATTTGAAGTTATGAGATCATTATAAGAATTTTTCAATTTTGTGCAATTTATTCCACATTTATGTGCTTTTTAAATATACACCTTTACTCCTATTCAGATGTGTCTCAGTATTTTTCATGTTTGAACCATATGTACCGTATATATTTTCTTTCTGAATTTACTCAGAAGAAAATACAACTTTATTTTACATCTAGTAATTGATTGTAGCTTTTGATTAGCATCTCATTCATTAGATATTTCCATCCTACTTCATGAGAAATGATAATTGTATGCAAACTCCTGTGATCTGTCAATCACTGTCAATCGGGTGGATCTATCTAGATCGAAGCTACGTAAGTGCTCATCATTACGAGACTCCTCAAATGATATCACCCCGGATTAACCATAGGGCTAACTGGGCTACAGCCCAGGGGCCTATAGCATCCAGGGGGCCCTTGAAAGGGCTCAGCAGCAGTATTGATTGGTCGGGGCGGGGACGCCCCCGGCGCGATCAGTGCTGCTGAGCACTTTCACTGCGATCTTTCTCCGGCGCACTGTAGTCTCCTTACTGAGGAGATCTCGTGAGTCTCACTCTCACAAGATCTCCTCTGTAAAGAGCGTACAGCGCGCCAGAGAAGGAGGTAAGTGCCGGGGGGGGAGGGGGACGGGCAGCTTGGATCACGATGGGGGGGCCCTCACGGGGGAATGGAGGCCCCCTTAGCCCAGGGGCCTCCTTTCTCTTAAACCGGCCCTGCCCCTGTTGCCTTTGCTCTGAAATGGCGCTGGTTCCTACATCTCAGTTGCAGAAGGGGAATCAATAAGACTGGAGCTCTGGCTCTGACACGGGCTTTCATAGAGCCGCTTGTTATTTTAACACCACAGCAGCAGCAGAGCAAATTACTGCTGTCAACAATTTTCTTCTTTGTTGGAATCATTATGACACCTGAAGAACCTTTTCCCTACCAGGAAACAAGGGGCAACTTGGAGATTACAGCCACGCTGTAAGGTTGAAGGTTTTGTGATTTATTCATGATTTTAAAGACTTGTCACTTGGATTTTACCGTGGATGATATCTTGTAGTGCACTACAATTAACTTGCAATTATTGGAATGATTAGATTGCGTCTTTATAAACAGTATTTATTGACATCTAAACTTTAAAGTTAAAAGACATGTTTTTTTGGACTTGGGCTCTTTATTTTGAATATATGTAATGAGTATGATATCATCTTCCTTGATTATATGGATTTTCTGGCCAGATTTTTTTGTGATTTATTAAAGTGTATGTTATTCAACATGTCTTGGCATATATTCCGGATTACTTGATGAGTTATTCTCTCTATACTTACACTGTATATACTAACGTATACAAACAATGCATGTAGGTTCTAACTTATGCGCCTAGGAGATTACTGTTTATTCATCTATTTTTTATAGGTTTTTTCCTATCCTCCTTACTGGCTGCAATTTACTGCCATATCCAAGCCTATACAACATATGGGTCAGCCTCACATAACCCGATTTAGAACTATTTTTTCAGAGAAAAGTTATTTATTACATTCTTAAATATAAAGTATCCTCGAAAAATGATTTTATTAACATAGTAATACAAGGCAAATTTTAGTTGCATACATTAATAATATTGAAACTTCTATTATATTTTTAAGCTACTAAAAGGTCATTAACATTTTTACCATATTATCTTATGTTTAAAGGGGCCCACTTCATCAGGGACCCACAGGGACCATTTGCCATCAGACTGTTAGTGGTCGCGGCGGCCGCGGGCACCGCCCTGACTCTCCTGGGTCTGCTGGTGACGTCCCGGCCATTGCTACAGTAACCGGGGCGTCACTTCCGGTTTCTGGGTCCCGGTTGCCTGGGCAACAACCGGGACGCTTTGGTCTCCCTGACGCCGCGCCCGGCTGTTTGACAGCTGGCCTGGCGCGGCGTTAAATAGTACAGATTGGCCATTTTTACTATTTAAGGCAGTGAGGACTAAGCCTCACTGCCGGTTATAGCGTCCTGTTTCAGAACTGCTGCCTGCTACCTTGTTCCTGTGTTTGGTGTTTAACCTAAGATTGATTACCCATGTATGACCCTTGCCTGTTCCTGGACTCTGAACCTGTGCTTCTGACCCTGATCTATTGCCTGAACCTGGATTCTGAACCTTTGCTAGTGACCCCTGACCTTGGTTTGTTCTCCGACTACGTTGTCTGCTGCCGGAACCGATTCTGACCTGAACCCCACGCTGCTGTCTATCATAACACTCTATTCCTGGGTTCTCCTTAGCCGGTACACATCTCTTGACCCTATGTGTGTCTGCAGTCAAGTCTGTCCCCACCACTAGGGGCAACAGCGAACACCAGACTTCAGAGCAGACTCCGGGTTTTGCTGTACTGGCTGAAGGAGTTCCTAACACAGACAAGCTGACACCCAGTCTGCCACTGCATGTATCTAGTACATTCTAGAAAATGATAGCTAGTGGGAGGGTGGGGGCTAATCACAAGTCACAAGTTTTTCATTGAATTACATATAGGTACTGTAATAGGCTTGCAGTAACTGTTTAAAGTTACAGTGTGCAGAATGCTGAATGAGTGCAGGGGTATTTTTCTGTTTCTTTTTTAATCTTTTATTTTCCATACCACCGATTCAAATAAAAACATATTTATTTTCATGTGCTAATAAAGGAGAATCCTATTGCTCCTGGAAAAAACATCAAAAATGCACTTTGTAAAACTAAGACAAATATTGCTAATAAAAGTTACTCATTGCAAAAACTCTCTTACCCACAGAAGATAATATGTGCAAAGATTAAATATGCAGACCTAGCTACAGTGTATCAGAACATTATTCTCAAGTTGTTCACTACGCCAAGTGAAACTGAAATACTTTTATAGCTAAAGAGGAACTATGTGAGGACCTGCATACTACAAGTGAAACTTAAATATTTTTAGAGCTAAGGAGGAACTACATAAGAACCTGCAATACGTGTCCTTATTCTGGACTTTTGGTATAGTTGAGAAATCAAAATGACAGTAAATGCATGATCTCCAACCATAACGTGAAGAGACGTTCTTCATAGGTTCCTATTTACTTGGAAGTTATTAGCCAAATGAGGAATCAAGTTAACCCCAAATATTGTACAGTTATTCCTGTTGAAAATAGTTATGTAAAAGTGTAAAGAATAAATGTAGATTGATGCATATTAGCTGTTTCTTAATGTCTATAAATTTAGATACACTGGTGCCAGTCTTTTGACAAATGCATCCACCATCCAAACACAAGATGGATCAGAAGAGCAGCACGCATGATTTTACATCACTATTGTTCCAGTCTTCATTTTATTAAATACTTAAGTGTACTGAAGATCTGTTTTATATTGGAAGAAATTATGCTGTAAATTAGCTGCCATATCGCTGCAATCATGAAGGGCTGAAAGTAGCGGTCAGATGTCAGTCATGTTGAGAAATAGCGCATGTGGGCCCAGAGATCACCCAATACCTTTCTAAGTATCACCAGCTCATGTTTGTTGATAAAAAACAACATTTTCCGGGGGTCTTATGAGATCAAGAACTCAGTAAATATATTGAAGTACAGGAGGGACTTCCCCATTTTAGAAAAGACTTCATGGGTAGGAAGATGGCACACATGGGATTGATTCCAATAAGGTCCTAGCTGTTTGGAGTTTGTATGTTCTCCTTGTGTTTGAGTTGGTATCCTCTGTGTGCTACAGTTGCCTCCCATAATCCAAAAAATACTGGTAAGTTAATTGGTTTGCGATAAAAAAAGAACCCTAGTGTGTCTGTGCGTACTGGTATTCCTATACTTGTGGGGACATTGACCTGATTACACACCAACACTGTGGGGACATCAGTCAACATCAGTCAATGCAGGAAACCTTGCTGATATACTCAGCATCAAAATCTAGCATGTCCCTTTTTCTAGGACAAAAAGTGTGAGTATATGTGTGCGTGTGTTGCCATGGAGGGGGAAGTGTGTGCACTCCACCACTGGATATCAGTGGAACGGTAGGTTCATATGCACATTCGACAACATATGTGCCAGAAGTGAAGGAGATAGCAGTTCTCCTGCCCTTTAACATTCAACGGGAGTGGTGTCTCCAATTTTAGCCTGGGAGCAGAGAAGACAAGTATGTCCCTGACCCTTCAGGTTTCATGCACTGTGCTGCTTGCCAAGATTTGTTTGCAAGAAAATACCTGTGGCGAAACATGAAGACAAATAAACTAAACCAAAGGTGCAATAAACCCAAACTTGGCAAAAACAGAGTCCAATCTTTTTGCTCAGCCTGTTCTTCCTGACATCAATGGTGGCTTTTGGAAGCTCTTGAGTGACATGACCGCAGATAAAATTTTAATCACAGTCAAAAATGACAGATGCATCATGCAGATAGACACCGACTATTCAACTGGGTCGGATCAGATGTTAGAAAACACGAGTACATCCGTCAGAAACTTAATGATGAAATGGGAAGGCTACTGTTACATGGCAGAAGAGCTAACAATTTGGAGAAAATTGTGAGTCTCTACCATTCCATCTAACTTTCTGCATTTAGTAGACTTGGTGAAGCTGGTATCTGGCTATGACAATGGTACGTTCAAGACACCCTCGCTGGAACTGAAGGTCGGACATGACTTGCAAAAATAATTGAGCAATGCTGAAGGACTGCACTGCTGCGGTGGAAAATGCACGCAAGCTCAGGAAGATCGATGAGGCAAGATGGAGCGAGCTGATCTGATCGGCTGCTTGAAAACTGAAGGAGGTGAATTGGAATGTGTCTCAGCTCTTAATTTTCACTGAAAATGTGAAAAAGATGTACTTGCATCTCGATGAGAAACAGCAGGCGTACCACAGCAATTTGTCCACCGAGTCTTCACTTACAAACTGGACATTATTTGCAAAGGTCACCTTGGAACAGCTGATCTTACTCAATCAAGAAGAGAAGAGGAAGTTTTCAAGATACTGTTAACTACCTTCACTTCGAGAGATACCTTGGATCTCCCATGAAGATGTTTCCCCAGCGCTTTCCGAGCTTTGAGATGAATCTCTGCCGGCACTTCACATGGATTGAAATCAGGTAAAGATTAGGGGAAAAATTCAAATCCTGCTGACACCAGCAATGCAAAGAACAATGGGACTTCTTGCAGAGAATTGGCAGATCTAATTGGAAGAATTGTATCAATTGGCAGGTTTCCTTGGGAACGACATCAGGGTGCATCGGCAGTATTACCGGTTCCCAGAAGGTATCCTCCAACTCGCCACGATCAGCAAACTTTTAATGGCTCTTGAGAGAGGAAGACTGTCTGAATTCAAAGGCAAGAATTTGAAGATGGACTTTGATCTAGACAGTAGGTCAGAAATCTCGTATCTAATGTATTGTTTTGACTTTTTCCTCAGTCATTTACATATCTGGTTTTTTTTTTAGAAACGGCCCAGCTACATACTGAAGAGATAGAGGATGAGCACCCCATGAAACAGCAATGGGTCGACACGTTCCTTTCAGAAGGGAGATGGTGCATATATCTGGCAACACGGAAATAACGCCCAGCCAAGGTTTCCAAATGTTGCATGGCACACGGTTTTGTTATGCAAAAGCATTTTGATTTCTCTGTTTTTCTCAGATTTGTAAAGGGCAACTCTGTTTCCCTTTAGGTCACAAAGAAGTGTGGAAGAAACCCTGGGACACAGATAAGATCCAAGCTGTGGAGAAGCACATTCTGAAGTTTATTCAGACATACAAAGTGCCCAGAAAGCATGTATCATGGCCGCACCATCCACACTGAGAGATCAAAACTGGTTAGATGTGAAATTCTACATAAAGAACTGTATAACAGCTGTAAAGAGATATACAAATTAGTTAAAATTATATGCAGTGGTTGACTATGACTGTAACCTGTTTGACTAGCCATGGCTACTTGTCAGTGTTTTCGGGTGTATGGATCATCATCATCACCATTTATTTATATAGCGCCACTGATTCCACAGCGCTGTACAGAGAACTCATTCACATCAGTCCCTGCTCCATTGGAGCTTACAGTCTAAATTCCCTAACATACACACACACAGAGAGACAGAGACTAGGGTCAATTTTGATAGCAGCCAATTAACCTACCAGTATGTTTTTGGAGTGTGGGAGGAAACCTGAGCACCCGGAGGAAACCCACGCAAACACTGGGCGAACATACAAACTCCACACAGATAAGGCCATGGTCGGGAATTGAAATCATGACCCCAGCGCTGTGAGGCAGAAGTGCTAACCACTTAGCCACCGTGCCGCAATACATGAAACCTTCCCAACAAGGTAGTCCATGTCAATTCTTTGATCTAGGTCAAATTAAAAATTTTAAGTGGCAACTGTGGTAACAAATAGCTTCTAAACTTACCCATATGACTGCCCTGTTGATAGGGCATTAGGAAAGGGGTGTCCCTATATGTCATGTTCCAGATATAGGTACTCATAATGCAATAAAAACAAGTATGTATTGTGTGTTTGTGTGTGTGTCATTACCCCTGATCATCAGTGTGCTTAAATTTCCTATAGTTCATTCAAAATCAGGTTTTATAGGTAATTATTTGTGAACTCACTGAGTACTTTCTTATCTTTACCCCTGACTCCACTATAATGTTTTTGACTTATCCCATTCAAAGTACCCAAATTGTTGGTAGCACAGCTTCACTTGTAACTAGTATTGGCTCAAGGCATGGTGGTCTGACTTGGTGGCTGCCCATTGGCTAACATTTAAGTTCCTCACATTCTTTCCCTTTCTACACCCTTTCTATTCTCTCTCCCCTCCCTTCAGTCCCTCTCTCCTTCCCATTTGGAACTGAAGAAACTTTACTTCAGGAGGTAGAAAGCATTCTACAGATGAGGACGTTTGTTTGGGGGTAGTTCTTCTGGACCCTAGGAGAGCAGGTCTTTCTGCTGGATCCCATCCAGTTTCTAGTGCTGATAGTAGGATGGGGGCCTCAATGATGCTATTTGCTGCAAACCTTTTATCTTTATTTAATGTTTTGTCATTAATAACTATATTATTACCAGGTGACATTAAATGAATATTTTTTTTTGTTCATTCTTTTGTGACTTTATATTCTATATATGTATTGGACGTATCCTGCAGTGTATTGTTTGTTAGAGCAGTGCGCACCTAGGCACATATTCAACAAAAAACATATCTTCAGGTCCGCTCCAAGTTGAATATAGACGGGCTTATGCCCAATTTACGTGTGTTTAAAAAAATGCGATTTACGTTCGTTTTGCATGCCTTATGTAACTAATTTTATAGAACTGTGCATGGATGTGTGCAGGAAAATGTGGAACAGAGTGATGGGAAGATTGAGGTGTTTCTCCCTGCTGTGGAATTAGTGCAATGATGCACCTAACTATGTACAAGATCCAGGTGGGGCTGATACAGATTTGGTTGTAATAATGATACTCACTGTTTGGACCAGTAATGTATATGAGAAATTATAAAAATGAATACAGAACCATATATAAATAAATAAATTAATGTGTTTTTCCCATTGCTAAAAGGGACTAGTATTATGATATGTATATAATCAAAATCACTATTATTTCACCTTATTTGTTTAATATAATAGAATGCTCCTTGAATCTTTCCTATCACATGACCTAATTGTTTTTATTGACATCGTAATTCACCCCATACACATTTTTCACTAATTCATAAATTTTATTTTATTTTTCACAGTTTATCTTTATTTTGTCTGTCAATGGGTTTGTGTAGGAGGAATCCCCTGATAATAAATAGGGATGAGCGCACTCGGATTTATAAAATCCGAGCCCACCCGAACGTTGCGGATCCGAGTCGGATCCGAGACAGATCCGGGTATTGGCGCCAAATTCAAATGTGAAACTGAGGCTCTGACTCATAATCCCGTTGTCGGATCTCGCGATACTCGGATCCTATAAATTCCCCGCTAGTCGCCGCCATCTTCACTCGGGCATTGATCAGGGTAGAGGGAGGGTGTGTTAGGTGGTCCTCTGTGCTGTTTAGTTCTGTGCTGTGCTGTGCTGTGTTCTGCAGTATCAGTCCAGTGGTGCTGTGTGCTGTGCTCTGTCCTTCTGAGGTCAGTGGTGCTGCTGGGTCCTGTGCTGTGTCCTGTTCAGTCCAGTGGTGCTGTGTCCTGTGCTCTGTGCTTCTAAGGGCATAGTTATTTCCCCAATATTCCCCTGTGTTTAAAAAAATAAAAAAAAGTTTTTTTTAAAAAATACCAAAAACTACTTTAATTTTTTTTAATTACCACAAAATTTGCACAACCAACCCTGCAGTATAAGCCCATTGGTACTGCAATATTACCAAGTTCACACATTCAGCAGTAAAAGTCCAGTGGTACTGCAATATTACAAAGTTTACACATTCTGCAGTATCAGTCCAGTGGTGCTGTGTCCTGTGCTCTGTCCTGCTGAGTTCCGTAGTGCTGCTGGGTCCTGTGCCGTGTCCTGTTCAGTCCAGTGGTGCTGTGTCCTGTGCTCTGTGCTTCTAAGGGCATAGTTATTTCCCCATTATTCCCAAGTTTTTAAAAAATAAAAAAAAAGTAAAAAAAAATAAAAAATTTAAAAAAAAAAAAAAATATATAATAATTATAACCAAATTTGCAAAACCAATCCAGCAGTATAAGTCCATTGGTACTGCAATATTACAAAGTTCACACATTCTGCAGTATCAGTCCAGTGGTGCTGTGTCCTGTGCTCTGTCCTGCTGAGGTCCGTAGTGCTGCTGGGTCCTGTGCCGTGTCCTGTTCAGTCCAGTGGTGCTGTGTCCTGTGCTCTGTGCTTCTAAGGGCATAGTTATTTCCCCATTATTCCCAAGTTTTTAAAAAATAAAAAAAAGTAAAAAAAAATAAAAAAGTAAAAAATAAATAAATAAATATAATAATTATAACCAAATTTGCAAAACCAATCCAGCAGTATAAGTCCATTGGTACTGCAATATTACAAAGTTCACACATTCTGCAGTATCAGTCCAGTGGTGCTGTGTCCTGTGCTCTGTCCTGCTGAGTTCCGTAGTGCTGCTGGGTCCTGTGCCGTGTCCTGTTCAGTCCAGTGGTGCTGTGTCCTGTGCTCTGTGCTTCTAAGGGCATAGTTATTTCCCCACTATTCCCAAGTTTTTTAAAAATAAAAAAAAAGTAAAAAAAAATAAAAAATTTAAAAAAAAAAAAATATATAATAATTATAACCAAATTTGCAAAACCAATCCAGCAGTATAAGTCCATTGGTACTGCAATATTACAAAGTTCACACATTCTGCAGTATCAGTCCAGTGGTGCTGTGTCCTGTGCTCTGTCCTGCTGAGTTCCGTAGTGCTGCTGGGTCCTGTGCCGTGTCCTGTTCAGTCCAGTGGTGCTGTGTCCTGTGCTCTGTGCTTCTAAGGGCATAGTTATTTCCCCACTATTCCCAAGTTTTTTAAAAATAAAAAAAAAGTAAAAAAAAATAAAAAATTTAAAAAAAAAAAAATATATAATAATTATAACCAAATTTGCAAAACCAATCCAGCAGTATAAGTCCATTGGTACTGCAATATTACCAAGTTCACACATTCTGCAGTATCTTGTGCTACATATAATGGAGACCAAAAATTTGGAGGATAAAGTAGGGAAAGATCAAGACCCACTTCCTCCTAATGCTGAAGCTGCTGCCACTAGTCATGACATAGACGATGAAATGCCATCAACGTCGTCTTCCAAGCCCGATGCCCAATCTCGTAGTACCGGGCATGTAAAATCCAAAAAGCCCAAGTTAAGAAAAAGTAGCAAAAAGAGAAACTTAAAATCATCTGAGGAGAAACGTAAAGTTGCCAATATGCCATTTACGACACGGAGTGGCAAGGAACGGCTTAGGCCCTGGCCCGTGTTCATGACTAGTGGTTCAGCTTCACCCACGGATCTTAGCCCTCCTCCTCCTCCCCCCCCCTACAAAAAATTGAAGAGAGTTATGCTGTCAGCAACAAAACAGCAAACAACTCTGCCTTCTAAAGAGAAATTATCACAAATCCACAAGGCGAGTCCAAGGATGTTGGTGGTTGTCAAGCCTGACCTTCCCATCACTGTACGGGAAGAGGTGGCTCGGGAGGAGGCTATTGATGATGTAGCTGGCGCTGTGGAGGAACTTGATGATGAGGATGGTGATGTGGTTATTGTAATTGAGGCACCAGGGGGGGAAACAGCTGATGTCCATGGGATGAAAAAGCCCATCGTCATGCCTGGTCAGAAGACCAAAAAATGCACCTCTTCGGTCTGGAGTTATTTTTATCCAAATCCAGACAACCAATGTATGGCCATATGTAGCTTATGTAAAGCTCAAATAAGCAGGGGTAAGGATCTTGCCCACCTAGGAACATCCTCCCTTATACGTCACCTGAATAACCTTCATAGTTCAGTGGTTAGTTCAGGAACTGGGGCTAGGACCCTCATCGGTACAGGGACACCTAAATCCCGTGGTCCAGTTGGATACACACCAGCAACACCCTCCTCGTCAACTTCCTCCACAATCTCCATCAGATTCAGTCCTGCAGCCCAAGTCAGCAGCCAGACTGAGTCCTCCTCAATACGGTATTCATCCGAGGAATCCTGCAGCGGTACGCCTACTACTGCCACTGCTGCTGTTGCTGCTGTTAGTCGGTCATCTTCCCAGAGGGGAAGTCGTAAGACCGCTAAGTCTTTCACAAAACAATTGACCGTCCAACAGTCGTTTGCCATGACCACAAAATACGATAGTAGTCACCCTATTGCAAAGCGTATAACTGCGGCTGTAACTGCAATGTTGGTGTTAGACGTGCGCCCGGTGTCCGCCATCAGTGGAGTGGGATTTAGAGGGTTGATGGAGGTATTGTGTCCCCGGTACCAAATCCCCTCGAGATTCCACTTCACTAGGCAGGCGATACCAAAAATGTACAGAGAAGTACGATCAAGTGTCCTCAGTGCTCTTAAAAATGCGGTTGTACCCACTGTCCACTTAACCACGGACATGTGGACAAGTGGTTCTGGGCAAACGAAGGACTATATGACTGTGACAGCCCACTGGGTAGATGCATCCCCTTCCGCAGCAACAGCAACAGCTGCATCAGTAGCAGCATCTACAAAATGGCTGCTCATGCAAAGGCAGGCAACATTGTGTATTACAGGCTTTAATAAGAGGCACAACGCTGACAACATATTAGAGAAAATGAGGGAAATTATCTCCCAGTGGCTTACCCCACTTAGACTCTCATGGGGATTTGTGGTGTCAGACAATGCCAGTAACATTGTGCGGGCATTAAATATGGGCAATTTCCAGCACGTCCCATGTTTTGCCCACACCATTAATTTGGTGGTGCAGCATTACCTCAAGAGTGACAGGGGTGTGCAGGAGATGCTTGCGGTGGCGCGCAAAATTGCTGGACACTTTCGGCATTCAGCCAGTGCCTACCGCAGACTAGAGGCACATCAAAAAAGCATGAACCTGCCCTGCCATCACCTCAAACAAGAGGTTGTGACGCGCTGGAACTCCACCCTCTATATGCTGCAGAGGATGGAGGAGCAGCAAAAGGCCATTCAGGCCTACACAGCCACCTACGACATAGGCAAAGGAGTGGGGATGCGCCTCAGTCAAGCGCAGTGGAGACTGATTTCCGTGTTGTGCAAGGTTCTGCAGCCATTTGAACTTGCCACACGAGAAGTCAGTTCCGACACTGCCAGCTTGAGTCAGGTCATTCCCCTGATCAGGCTGTTGCAGAAGCAGCTGGAGAAAGTGAGGGAGGAGCTGGTAAGCCATTGCGATTACACCAAGCATGTAGCTCTTGTGGATGTAGCCCTTCGTACGCTTTGCCAGGATCCGAGGGTGGTCACTCTTTTAAAGTCAGAGGAATACATTCTGGCCACCGTGCTCGATCCTCGGTTTAAAGCGTATGTTGTGTCTCTGTTTCCGGCGGACACAAGTCTACAGCGGTGCAAAGACCTGCTGGTCAGGAGATTGTCCTCTGAAGAGGACCGTGACATGCCAACAGCTCCACCCTCATTTTCTTCCACATCTATGGCTGCGAGGAAAAAGCTCAGTTTTCCCAAAAGAGGCACTGGCGGGGATGCTGATAACATCTGGTCCGGACTGAAGGACCTGCCAACCATTGCAGACATGTCTACTCTCGCTGCATTGGATGCTGTCACAATAGAAAAAATTGTGGATGATTACTTTGCTGACACCATCCAAGTAGACATGTCAGACAGTCCATATTGTTACTGGCAGGAAAAAAAGGCAGTTTGGAAGCCCCTGTACAAACTGGCTCTATTTTACCTGAGTTGTCCCCCCTCCAGTGTGTACTCGGAAAGAGTTTTTAGTGCAGCGGGGAATCTGGTCAGTGAGCGGCGAAGGAGGTTGCTTCCTCACAACGTTGAAAAAATGATGTTTATAAAAATGAATAATCAATTCCTCAATGAAGTACAGCACTGCCCTCCAGATACTACAGAGGGACCTGTGGTTGTGGAGTCCAGCGGGGACGAATTGATAATGTGTGATGAGGAGGAAGTACACACTGTAGGGGGAGAGGAATCAGAGGTTGAGGATGAGGACGACATCTTGCCTCAGTAGAGCCTGTTTAGTCTGTACAGGGAGAGATGAATAGCTTTTTTGGTGTGGGGGCCCAAACAAACCAATCATTTCAGCCAAAGTTGTTTGGTAGGCCCTGTCGCTGAAATGATTGGTTTGTTAAAGTGTGCATGTCCTATTTAAACAACATAAGGGTGGGTGTGAGGGCCCAAGGACAATTCCATCTTGGACCTTTTTTTTTTGCATTATATGACCAATCAACAGTCGTTTGCCATGTTCAAAAAGTAAAACCAAATTTAAAAAAATACAAGAAATTAAACCAAAAGTAAAATGCAGTGTCATAATTTAAAACAAGAGGTATTGACGTGCTCTAAAACTACTGTATTGTTGTTTATATTTTATAAACACTACACTTGAAAGCTTGAGTCTTTCAATAAAAAAGTAACTGTCCATTGCACGAATATTTGCAACAGGGACAATTTTAGGGTTAAGAAAGTCAACTAATAACACTTCGACGCTGTCTGTCTTTATAAACACTACACTTGGAAGTTGGAGGAGGTATTGTGGCCCCGGCACCAAATTTACTACCGGGGCCACTCCACTGTGCAGTCCATATTTAGGTGTATCAGATATTAAACAACGGTGACAGTTGATGCCCAATTTTTTAATTATATTGTGGCCTCGGTACCAAATTGTGTACCGGGGCCACCACACTACGCAGTCCATACCCTTTTTTGGTGGAATTCTGACACGTGGAGGGTTTTTTAATTATATTGTGGCCTCGGTACCAAATTGTGTACCGGGGCCACCACACTACGCAGTCAAGATAGATAGATGCGTATCATAGATAAAGTTCATTCAGTGGTGTGGGGCAAATTGAAAAATATTCAAAATGCACTGACATTATCAAAAACAAGAGGTTGTCACACGCTAAAACTCCCAACATGTATATGATGGAGAGGATGGAGGAGCAGCCGTATGTGTAGTGTAATGCAGACCTGTTGAAGGTTTTTTATATATTTTATTGTGGTGCCCAGTGCCCACTCCTCTAGGCAGTCCAGGTACATTTATTGGTGCGAATCATAAAAGTTCAGGGTTTTTAATATATCTTGTGGTGACCCACTCCTATACGCAGTCCAGGTACATTTATTGGTGCGATTCATAAAAGTTCAGGGTTTTTAATAGATATTGTGGTGACCCACTCCTCTACGCAGTCCAGGTACATTTATTGGTGCGAATCATAAAAGTTCAGGGTTTTTAATATATCTTGTGGTGACCCACTCCTCTACGCAGTCCAGGTACATTTATTGGTGCGAATCATAAAAGTTCAGGGTTTTTAATATATATTGTGGTGACCCACTCCTCTACGCAGTCCAGGTACATTTATTGGTGCGATTCATAAAAGTTCAGGGTTTTTAATATATTGTGGTGACCCACTCCTCTATGCAGTCCAGGTACATTTATTGGTGCGATTCATAAAAGTTCAGGGTTTTTAAGATATATTGTGGTGACCCACTCCTCTACGCAGTCCAGGTACATTTATTGGTGCGATTCATAAAAGTTCAGGGTTTTTAATATATCTTGTGGTGACCCACTCCTCTACGCAGTCCAGGTACATTTATTGGTGCGAATCATAAAAGTTCAGGGTTTTTAATATATCTTGTGGTGACCCACTCCTCTACGCAGTCCAGGTACATTTATTGGTGCGAATCATAAAAGTTCAGGGTTTTTAATATATCTTGTGGTGACCCACTCCTATACGCAGTCCAGGTACATTTATTGGTGCGATTCATAAAAGTTCAGGGTTTTTAATAGATATTGTGGTGACCCACTCCTCTACGCAGTCCAGGTACATTTATTGGTGCGAATCATAAAAGTTCAGGGTTTTTAATAGATATTGTGGTGACCCACTCCTCTACGCAGTCCAGGTACATTTATTGGTGCGAATCATAAAAGTTCAGGGTTTTTAATATATCTTGTGGTGACCCACTCCTCTACGCAGTCCAGGTACATTTATTGGTGCGAATCATAAAAGTTCAGGGTTTTTAATATATATTGTGGTGACCCACTCCTCTACGCAGTCCAGAAAGATACCTTGTTGCAACGTTTTGGACTAATAACTATATTGTGAGGTGTTCAGAATACACTGTAAATTAGTGGAAATGCTTGTTATTGAATGTTATTGAGGTTAATAATAGCCTAGGAGTGAAAATAAGCCCAAAAACTTGATTTTTAAACTTTTTATGTTTTTTTTCAAAAAAATCCGAATCCAAAACCTTAAATCCGAACCGAGACCTTTCGTCAAGTGTTTTGCGAGACAAATCCGAACCCCAAAAATAACGAAAATCCGGATCCAAAACACAAAACACGAGACCTCAAAAGTCGCCGGTGCACATCCCTAATAATAAATGTCAGTGAATGATATTAAACTGCTAATTTTGGGTGATTCTTAACACTACAGCAGTAGTTCCCACAGGGGTGCCGCAGCCAGGGCCAGTGGTAAGCAAGGCAGGGGACTACTTGGTAATTATTTTGGCTTAGGGGTACCTTGAAAAAATTATGGAGACCCTAAGGGTGCCTTGAACTGAGAAACTTTGGGATACACTGCACTACAGTAATATATTTGGCTATCCTTATTGACACAACAGTGAGGGATTTGCTTAATCAGCATTTCTATCACTTGCAAGTGGAAGATCTATTGGGGTGGATTTAACCTCTTATTGTTATTGGTAAATCTAAGCCAATGTAGTAATCCCATTTATAAGAAAGGAAAGGTAAGCGGCTACACTAACCATTGAGAGACCACCACAAGTCCGATATAGGATAATTTCCTTATATGATCGAATATACATTTCCTATACAGTATAATAAATAAACACACACAGACGGAAACACTTTAATTGTAAGCTTGCGTGCATGGCCTTCTCATCTCTTTGTCTGTTTTACCCAGTTTGTTTATAAGTTTACTATGTTTGTCCCCAATTGTAAAGCGCTACGGAATATGTTGGCGCTATATGAATAAATGATGATGATGATGATGATGATGATGATTGAATATCAATGCATCAAAATAAATATTAAAGGATTAATAGTTTATTATTGAATTTCAGGGAGTACAACTTGGCCAGCAGATTTTGCTGCATTTTAATGGTTGTTGATACTTTGGAAGTCAAATTCTACTTATCATTTTTTAATATTTCGCTAGGTGATTTTACTGACAAAAACAGAAACTTTTCAGTATATTTTAATGGATACCGATAAAGTTGTAAAGCACATTTTATCTAATTAAATGTAGAATTTCAGGAGTGCTCCGAGTTGGCACATTTTCTTTTTTCCTCTCTCATTCTTAATGAAGTATATTAATGTGAGGGTGCACTCCCCCAAGTATTATTCTATGATTTATTTATGTTTTATGATAGAAATTATGGGGTTTTGACTATACCCGGTGCGGTATGTAATCCTTTTTGAAACTGAGAGTAAATTACTCTATAAAAAGAGCAAAGAAAAATAGCGTACTTGCACCCAAAGTCTGAGGCGTACACATCTCATGATGCGTTCATCTCTGCAGAAGCAGCAAATGCACCAGGTTTAAGGAAAGTCTTCGGCATCAGCAAGTATTTGCACCTGCGTTATGGTAGGTCCTAAAAATATGCCTCCTAACAGGAGTATATGAATGTTTCTGCATAAGAGCCAGAATCGTGTATGTCTGCATAAGTCTGCATGTGCCACTTTCAGAGCAATGTCACGCAAGATACTCCAGCAAACTTGTGTACATGACTTTCTGCATCAGACCTAATCAGGCATGCCCTAGGGGGATTTCCAGTTGTACAGAAACTCTGTTCCCTCCCATCCAGCAGCTTGAATCACTGCAACAACAATAGTAGTAGTAGTAGTAGTAGTAGTAGTAGTAGTAGTAGTAGTAGTAGTAGGCACTGTTTTCAAGAGCTGTGGCTGCTGCATACAGTGCAGGATATAAACTAGCCAAAACAGAGCTGCTGCACATGCCCAGTTCCAGCATCTCCTCCTACCTTGTCTCCTGTGAGGACCTGACTGACTGATCAGTCAGTGCATTGGATTGGTGAACAATAAGGTTTGTTAACATTATAGAAAACTCAGCTCTGCTCACTTATACTATCTTTATATAATGCTTATGTTAACCTCTTCCTGATTACTCATGTTATTAATATGAAAAAGTAATGTTTGATATAAATTTATTTAGGGGCCTATTTATTAAGCCATAAACCAGGCGTACACAGCTTTTCCGCCATAATTTTCAATGAGGACTGCAGTCTGGGGATATTTAACAAAAGCCTAGCTTTTCAGAGCTTGAGCGCATTGGCTAATGCCATTCTTCCCTATGGGGAGAGCAGCCTCACCACAGCCTTTCTGTTCTCCCCTCCAGTTATTATCGCAAAATGGCTCAAAGCCAGAGGAGAGAGACAGACTACTGCAGTTCTAAAGTAAGTAATGTCATTGCCGGGACAGCCTCCTATCCTGCCCCATTATGACTTTTTAATAAATGCATTTGAAAAGCCATATGTCATCGTTGTGATAATTAACGGGGCAAAATTCTGTTAATAAATTGGCCCCTCTCTGACATCACAGCCATTATAGGGAGTAAAGCCTTGCAGAAAATGGCGCACAGACATAAAGTGAATCCTGGTCACAATGTAATTATTACATTTCATTTACAGTAACTGTAATATCTGTTGGCAGTGCCCAAAAATGACACTTGCATTAAGTTTAACAGCACTATTATTGTTGCTATAGCCGATTTTGGTGTTTTTACAACTAGTAAATGTCACATTAATGACACTATAGATGCCACTGGTATTGGATTGGCGCAACTAAACAAGGAGGCGCAGAGTTTAATGCACCCCCAGTGTTCACCAGGGACCCACGCAAGGAGGTATGACTTGGCTGCGTAAGGTGCGCAGGTCACAGTTCTCCAGGATAGTTACCAGTGCAATGAAAGAAGTGCAGGAGTCAGGAACCAGATAATAACAACAGGAACAGAGAAACAGGAGGCAGGAACGCTGGAGCTCGTGAACCAATACTCTGGCACCAAACTGAGGTAAGGAAGTTGAATAGAAAAAGAGAGGGTGCAAATGGATATATATATAAAATATAATATGTCAAACATGTATTAACATATCACTATTGATATAGTAAAGATTAAGGATTAAATAGATCGCAATATAGCCAAAATTCACAGTAGAGGAATGTGACAATGTTTATAGCTCCTTCTGTGACAGCATGATTGTAGCGTATGCAAGTCCACGGTAAACATGTGGCAGATTTTTCTATATCAACGAAATTCAAAGAGACGGTAATAAAAGTTAATCCTACCCTATATATCCCTATTGAGTGTGTCCCGGGACAAGAAGATCCTTCTATTTACTGTCCTCCATGAAAATGAGTAATATTGTTTAAGCGCTTTGCCGCGTATGGAAGGCGGAAGTGAGACGGAGATTCGCACAGCTACGGTGGCTTGGTAGAGTCAATAATCCAACGCTTTTCGTCCGATATAGGGACTTTATCAAGGATAATGTAAGCAAGTGTGGGGGATCTTAAATAGAACCTCCTTTTTCTTTATTGGCTAAAATGGAAAGTAAATGGAAAGTATAATTGAAAGTTCTATAAACAAATTTCAGGGACTGCGATGGGTACCCGTTTTGCCCCAAAGTAATGCCAACTTATTTGTGGCAAAATGGGAGGATGACTGTATATGGACCAACAACCCCTTCACCAAAAATTTAAACGAATGGTGGAGAGATATAGATGATATATTTTTTGTTTGGGAAGGGACTAGTGAAGGACTTAAACAATTTCTTAAATATATCAATAATAATAGCCTGAATATGGAATTTACAGTTGAAGTTAGTACTCATCAGGTTACATTTATGGATCTCACTATTTATATTGAAAAAAATAGCATCAAAACCAAAAATTACATTTTAACCCCATTTTAACTTTTTCTATTCAATTTTAACCCCTTAAGAGGTGCTGCATTTTAAAAGAGAGCGCTTTCCTAGTTTTCCTAAGGAAGTGCTTAATGTAGTGGTGACCTGAGTCTGATAGGATGGTGCTGATTTCGGAGACAGAAATCAGAAGAGGAAAGCGACCTTGAAAGGCCGAAACTGGAAGTATGTCCAGTTGCCAGTCCCTACAGGAGTGCAGGCATCTGTCCCCAGCACCTATGGAAATGTGTTCTATTTTTTTACTACATGTGTACTATCAATACTATAGATCATCTATGGTGTCCTATATATACGGTGTAAGAGGTGGGAGTGTATACGATGGCATGTCATACCGTTACTTCTCTTAATGCCTTCTTTATAAAACTATAATATTCCACTCACTTCTATGCCCATTATATATTCTATACCGCCACACACATATATATATATATATATATATATATATATATATATAAGTGCCACCTCCATGGACTGGACACACTCATTTCAAAATCAGCATTTGGAAACTAATAGTGTGCAAATATATGTGCACATAAAACAGGTATTTAAGAAAAGGAAATTCTAATGTGTCATTTTAAATTAAGGCTCCTCCTATGTTCCTTTATGTCAGTGATTGTATAAAACACAAATGAGGGTAAGATTAGCTCTGTTAGAAGACAAATTCAAAAATCTCAATTAATAATGTTGTCAAATGTGATATTAGACCGCTCTTAGTGTTAATGTTCACATTTGTGCAACACACAAAGATAATACGCATTTATGTGCCGACAAACCATAGTTGTGGTTAATGTAAGTGTACACCAGTGCCGTAACTAGACAGTTTAGTGCCCTGGGCGAGACAGGGCACCGGCGCTCCCCATCTAAGTGGGAGTGGCATTTGACAAGTGGATGTGGCCAACCTAATGTGTGTGTGTGGCTAGCACTTTACTGAAAGATGTTACACATATATGTTACACATATTTGCAAATGCATGAATATATATACATATATATATATATATATATATATATACCTCATATATATATATATATATATATATATATATATATACACAAGTTAACCCGTGCATGATACTCATGCATTCTAGTCAAATCAAGATACTTAAGGTCTTAAAAAGGTTCTTGCCCAGGCCTCCTCAGGGGAAGATCGTTACTTCCCGACGCAAGCGCCCTTTTTAATGTGTGTTCATGAGGTAAAATTACCTCACGAAAATGAGTTTGACCCCTCAACTCGTAAATTTAGCCTTTACTACCCCTCCCACGGGGGGAAGGGGGGATGATGGAAGTTAACTGACTTGACTATTCTAATTTTTTTGTCAAATAATGTCAGTATACCAAATTTCAGGTCAATTGGATGAGCCCTTTCTGAGAAAATAGTTTTTTCCACACACACACACACACACACACTAACGCACGCCTCTACACATGTGTGTTCATGAGGTAAAATTACCTCACGAAAATGAGTTTGAGCCCTACCAAATTTCAGCCCTTTTTGAATTTTTTTCCCCACACACACTAAGAATTTAGTAGGTCAGTGTATAACTCTGCCCAGCAGGTGGCGCTGCAAGTTGTTTTTTTTTTTTCAAACACACAGACGCCACTAAGCATTTATATATATATATATATATATATATATATATATATATAAAAAAATTGCTCCGCGGCGGCGCAAATTTTTTTAACTTGCAGAATTTTTTACATTTTTTAACTTGCAAAATTTTTTACTTTTTTTAACTTGCAAAATGTTTTAACTTGCAAAAATGGAAGTGGGTGTGGTCATACAATTGGGGGCGTGGTTATGCATCATTGGGGCATGCCTGGTGGGGAAAAGCGCTAGCCCCTGAATTCACCGGAACATCACATATGTCCAAGCACTCCTGACTTTCAACACATCTAGCACCACAGTGTAATACACAAAGAATGCAGTGTCTACACACAGTTCACAGTCTTGGCCTATACCTTACATGGGGCAGAACACTCACCAAAAATTGACATTGTCCCACTAGAATCACAATATTTTACACACTCTCCTGCTCTCTCCTACCTGTTCTTCTCACTTTCATCCCATGTGGCTGCATGTTTCTTTAGTTTGTCTGGCTCCTGGAATGTTGGGGGACCCTATTTGTAAAAAAAATGGCTTCATTTAGAAAGTAACAACCAGCCCCGCCGTTAAATCAATAGCACCCATGATTAATAATTAGGCCTTCCTCCAGCCCCAACATTAAAATAATAGTATCCCCATTGCCCCGCAAACAAAATAGCAACCATTAATTAGTCACCATCTACCTCACACACAATACATTGCAAAAAGCTCCCTGTGCCATCACACACATTACTGTACCCCTGCATCATCACCACGCTATGCCCCCTTATTATCGCACTGCGCCCTCCATGCTGCTTTTGCCCCTTTCTTCATCCCCCTGTGCCATGCTGCCTTTGCCTCCCCTTTCTTCAACCCCCGTGCCATGCTGAATTGGCCCTCCCTTCCCTCATCCCCCTGTGCCATGCTGAATTTGCCCCCCTTCCTTCATCCCTCTGTGCCATGCTGAATTTGCATCCCCTTTCTTCAACCCCCTGTGCCATGCTGAATTTGCCCCCCTTCCTTCATCCCCCTGTGCCATGCTGAATTTCCCCCCCCCTCCCTTCCTTCATCCCCCTGTGCCATGCTGTATTTGCCCCCCCCCCTTCCTTCCTTCATCCCCGGTCCGCAAAAAAAAAAAAAAGGAGGGCCCCCCCCCTTCTTATACACACACACACACACACACACACACACACACACACACACACAGTATAGCAGGGCCCTCCCTTCTTGCACTCTTACACACACACAGTAAAGCAGGGTCCCCCCTTCACACACACAGTATAGCAGGGTCACACACACACACACACACACACACACACACACACACACAACATCACACCACCAACCCCCCTCTTCTCTCACACTTACCTTACCTTACAGGAGCTGCAGGAAAATTCTCTGTCTTCTCACATGGGACGGCACCTGTTACATGGTGCGCGTCCCATGTGACATCTAACATTACGGGGATTGGAAGATGGAGGGAGGGAAGGATCTATAGATCCACGGCCACAGAGGAAGCACAAGCCACCCAGCATCACACTGACCCCTCCCCCCCCCCCCCCCGCCGGCACCCATTTTTGTTTGTTTTTTTAAACTCCCCCAAACAAACATCAGGTGGCCACCTGTGGCCACCAGCCTACCAGGAAAATTCCTGGTAGTCTCTATTATTATTATTATTATTATTTATTTGTTGGGCGCCACAAGGTTTCCGCAGCAACGTACATAGTACAAACAGTAGACCATACAGGGTTAAACAGTACAGAACGATAAACACAAAGTACCAATGCTTCAGTAACTCCGGGACAGACATATGGAGTAAGGACAGAGCAGAAGAACAGGTATGGAGACACAAGGGAAGAGGGGCCCTGCTCATAAGAGCTTACATCCTAAGGGAGGGTGGACAAATCAGGCATGAGAGGGAGCTGGTGATGGCAGGGGAGAGAAGAAGGGGCCAATCCGCTCCTGGCTGAGATCCCAGTAGTCATTCAATAGCTGCATTGATGTCTCCTCCAGTTGCTATTAAAGCCTGTAAGTTTGCTTATCTGTTTATGAATCCCATTGCACTGAGCTGTTCCAGTTGTTGCTGAAAACTTATTTCTGTATTCTGAATCTATTGAAAATTTGCACCAGATATTGCCTGAAGCATTTGCTGTACAAACTGCTGGTGACCTCATTCAGAGATTTCAGACAAAGGACTTGTGTTTTCAGTTTATCCAGAGGTAGGCACGGGTTGGGTTGGAAGGGCCTACGATACCAGTGCTACCTGGAATAAGTGTTGGAGCTTCTGTTGCCAACATCTGCAAACCCTGATTGATCTGCAATAGAGCTTGCATTGCTCTGGTGTTTGACATTGCTGATAATTATTATTATTATTATTATTAATATTTATTTATAAGGCGCCACAAGGCATCCGCAGCGCCGTACAGAGACAAACAAAATTACAATACAATGGGAGACAGCACAGTACAGTAAACACAGCAACTCAGTAAGCTCAATGCACAGCTAGAGAGGGCGGGGAAAGGGGGAGGGAGGATCCGCAAACGACAGGGCCCAAGAAGGAGGGCGCGGAAGACAGGGAGACCCCCAGGGGGGAGGAGGGAGCGAGAGTGGACGTGGGGTGGAGGACCCTCGAGGAGGAGGGCTAAGTAGCTGGAGAGCAGAGTTAGAAGTGGTGGAAACAGGAGGAGAGATGGCCCTGCTCAGAGGAGCGTACAATCTAAGGGGAGGGGATAATGTGTCCAGGTTCTGCATCTGCAGTAGGAAAATTGGCATCTGTCGTCACATTTGATCTTGAAGCTGAGGATTCCCAGCAAAGAGTGGATTATTGTGCATCATCTGTGCTGCAAGTTCTGGATTGTGGCTAAGAGACTGCATCATGCTTCCCATGTAAGGAGTGGACAACATATTCTGCCTTAATTGTGGATTTTCAGATATTTGCTGCATCAAGCTCTGCATACCTGGTGAATTGAACATCCCAGTTCCCACATAAACTGTACTGTGGGGTGGGGGGGAAGAGAGAGAGAGAGACTTTTACTTACCCGCAGTGGAACGCATGTCCGTTCCACCAACAGGATTGCAACTTTGTGTTCCAAATGCCGAACTTCCTGTCTGTAGAACGCACATGTGTTCCACTGCAGGTAAGTAAAAGCCTGTAGATCGAGCCAGGTAGCAGGCGGCTGCTGCGCCCCCTTGGGTTTGCGCCCTGGACGACGGCACCGCCCGCACATGCCTAGTTACGGCTCTGGTGTACACATCTATATTGAGCAGATCTGGTGCAACTTCACATGGCCAAAGGTTTTGAGAATGACACAAATATTGGTTTTCACAAAGTTTGCTGCTGCAGTGTTTTTAGCCCTTTTTGTCAGAAGAGCACAGCCATGAATAAAGAATGGTACCAAAACATACTCCATGAATGACTTCTCCCAACCATCTAAGAACAGTTTGATGACAAACAATCCCTTTTACTGCATGATGAAGCACCTTGCCATAAGGCAAAAGTGATAACTAAGTGGCTCAGGGATCAAAACATCGAAATTTTGGGTCTATGGCCAGGAAACTCCCCATGCCTTAATCCAGTGGTGGGATTCAAATAAATTAACAACCAGTTCACTGCCCTAATGACCGTTTTAAGTATACAAAAAGGTAGTTTAATATTTCATGCATTTAATACTCAAATAAGAACAGTTAAAGAAGTACACAAAACTAGATTATGTTATAAGAAAGAGTTTTGTGCCCTGCTGCTTTCACCCCCCTTCACTCTGTGCCATGCTGCTGTTACCCCCTTCACACTGTGCCATGCTGCTTTCACCCCCCTTCACTTTGTGCCATACTGCTGTTACCCCCTTCACATTGTGCCATGCTGCTTTCACCCCCCTTCACTCTGTGCCATGCTGCTGTTACCCCCTTCACACTGTGCCATGCTGCTTTTGCCCCTCCTCATACTCTGCCATACTGCTTTTGCCTCTCTTCACACTCTGCCATGCTGCTTTTACCCCCTTCATACTGTGCCATGCTGCTTTTGCCCCTCATCACACTCTGCCATGCTGCTTTTGCCCCTCTTTACACACTGCCATGCTGATTTTGCTCCCCCTTTCTTCCATTCCTTCACTTACCTTTTCTATCAGCTTCTTTCTTCTCTTTTCTTCTTTTGTTGTCTTCTGTCTTCTTGCTTCTTGCTTGCAGACTCCTCTCTGCGCCGCTCCTCACTGAATGTTGGGCGGGATGACGTCACACCCGACATTCAGTGTGGACGGAGCAAGAAGGAGCAGCGCCGACGGCGCGAATAGGGGAGTATTTTTTTTTTTAAAGGATCTTACTCCCCCCACCAAGGAAGAGGGTGGACTCAGTCCGGAGCCACCGGTTCGCCAAACTGACCTTAAAATTTGGTATCAGTTCAGGCGAACCGATGCGAACCAGCTGAATCCCACCACTGCCTTAATCCCAGGGGCGCACGCAGGATTTTGAAGTTTCCCCCCCACCCCAAAAAAAAAAAGAGAAAGAGCACTAGCGCATGCGCAGGAGCTCAGTTTCGGCAACACTGTACTATACAGCAGCAGCGGCGTTGTCAAAAAAGTGTCCGCGGTGGTGCTGTATACGCTTCTTTGACAGCGCCGCGGCTGCTGTATAGTACAGTGCCACTATGTGGGACACTTCTTTAGCGGAGGGGAGGGGTTTATGGAGACCCAGAAATCGCCTCTGCGTGTGCCCCTGAATCCCATTGAGAACTTGTGGGCAATCCTTAAGAGGCAGGTGGACAAACAAAAACCCACAAATTCTGACAAACTCCAAGCATTGATAAAACAAGAATGGGCGGCCCTCAGTCAGTATGTGGTCCAGAAGTTGACTGACAACATGCCAGGGCGAATTGCAGAGGTCTTCACAAAGAAGGGTCAGCACTGCAAATTAGAGATGAGCGCACTCATGAAAACTTGAAACCGAGGCTGTGAGTCATAATCCCGCTGTCGGATCTCGCGATACTCGGATCCCATAAATTCCTCGCTAGTCGCCGCCATCTTCACTCGGGCATTGATCAGGGTAGAGGGAGGGTGTGTTAGGTGGTCCTCTGTTCTGGTAGATCTCGTGCTGTGCTGTTTAGTTCTGTGCTGTGCTGTTTAGTTCTGTGCTGTGCTGTGCTGTGCTGTGTTCTGCAGTATCAGTCCAGTGGTGCTGTGTGCTGTGCTCTGTCAATTTTGAGTTCAGTGGTGCTGCTGGGTCCTGTGCTGTGTCCTGTTCAGTCCAGTGTTCCTGTGTCCCGTGCTCTGTCCTGCTGAGTTCCGTAGTGCTGCTGGGTCCTGTGCCGTGTCCTGTTCAGTCCAGTGGTGCTGTGTCCTGTGCTCTGTGCTTCTAAGGGCATAGTTATTTCCCCATTATTCCCAAGTGTTTTAAAAAATAAAAAAAAGTTATAAAAAAAAATACAAAAAAATAATTTAATAAATAATTAATTACAACAAAATTTGCAAAACCAATCCTGCAGTATAAGCCCATTGGTACTGCAATATTACCAAGTTCACGCATTCAACAGTAAAAGTTCAGTGGTGCTGTGTGCAGTGCTCTGTCAATTTTGAGTTCAGTGGTGCTGCTGGGTCCTGTGCTGTGTCCTATTCAGTCCAGTGGTCCAGTGGTCCTGTGTCCTGTGCTTCTAAGGGCATAGTTATTTCCCCATTATTCCCAAGTGTTTAAAAAATTTAAAAAAAGTTATAAAAAAAAATACAAAAAAATTATTTAAAAAAAAATTAATTACAACAAAATATACAAAACCAATCCTGCAGTATAAGCCCATTAGTACTGCAATATTACCAAGTTCACACATTCAACAGTAAAAGTCCAGTGGTGCTGTGTGCTGTGCTCTGTCAATTTTGAGTTCAGTGGTGCTGCTGGGTCCTGTGCTGTGTCCTGTTCAGTCCAGTGGTCCAGTGGTCCTGTGTCCTGTGCTTCTAAGGGCATAGTTATTTCCCCATTATTCCCAAGTGTTTAAAAAATTTAAAAAAAGTTATAAAAAAAATACAAAAAAATAATTTAAAAAATAATTAATTACAACAAAATTTGCAAAACCAATCCTGCAGTATAAGCCCATTGGTACTGCAATATTACCAAGTTCACACATTCAACAGTAAAAGTCCAGTGGTGCTGTGTGCTGTGCTCTGTCAATTTTGAGTTCAGTGGTGCTGCTGGGTCCTGTGCTGTGTCCTGTTCAGTCCAGTGGTGCTGTGTCCTGTGCTCTGTGCTTCTAAGGGCATAGTTATTTCCCCATTATTCTCAAGTGTTTTAAAAAATAAAAAAAAGTTATAAAAAAAAATACAAAAAAATAATTTAAAAAAAAAATAATTACAACAAAATTTGCAAAACCAATCCTGCAGTATAAGCCCATTGGTACTGCAATATTGTATTACCAAGTTCACTGATTCAGCAGTATAAGTCCAGTGGTACTGATATTACAAAGTTCACTGATTCAGCAGTATAAGTCCAGTGGTACTGATATATTACAAAGTTCACTGATTCAGCAGTATAAGTCCAGTGGTACTGATATTACAAAGTTCACTGATTCAGCAGTATAAGTCCAGTGGTACTGATATATTACAAAGTTCACTGATTCAGCAGTATAAGTCCAGTGGTACTGCTATTACAAAGTTCACTGATTCAGCAGTGTATAAGTCCAGTGGTACTGCTATTACAAAGTTCACTGATTCAGCAGTATAAGTCCAGTGGTACTGCTATTACAAAGTTCACTGATTCAGCAGTGTATAAGTCCAGTGGTACTGCTATTACAAAGTTCACTGATTCAGCAGTATAAGTCCAGTGGTACTGATATTACAAAGTTCACTGATTCAGCAGTGTATAAGTCAAGTGGTACTGCTATTACAAAGTTCACTGATTCAGCAGTATAAGTCCAGTGGTACTGCTATTACAAAGTTCACTGATTCAGCAGTATAAGTCCAGTGCTACTCTCCTGTGCCGCATATAATTTTTAAAGGCTTTGCCGAGTGTGTGTGGCTTAGGGGTACGCTCTCTTGAGCTACATATAATGGAAAACCAAAATTTGGAGGATAAAGTAGGGAAAGATCAAGACCCACTTCCTCCTAATGCTGAAGCTGCTGCCACTAGTCATGACATAGACGATGAAATGCCATCAACGTCGTCTGGCAAGCCCGATGCCCAATCTCCTAGTACAGGGCATGTAAAATCCAAAAAGCCCAAGTTCTCAAAAAATAGCAAAAAGAGAAACTTAAAATCATCTGAGGAGAAACGTAAAGTTGGCAATATGCCATTTACGACACGTAGTGGCAAGGAACGGCTTAGGCCCTGGCCCGTGTTCATGACTAGTGGTCCAGCTTCACCCAAGGACCTAAGCCCTCCTCCTCCCCCCCCTACAAAAAATTTGAGAGAGTTATGCTGTCAGCAACAACAACAAAACAGCAAAGAACTCTGCCTTCTAAACAGATGACATCACAAATCCCCAAGGCGAGTCCAAGGGTGTTGTTGGTTGTGAACCCTGACCTTCCCATCACTGTACGGGAAGAGGTGACTCCATCCAGCATTTGCAGCACGCCCTCTGCATATGCTGGAAGTATCACCCACAGTCCAGTTACAGATGTGGCTAATGAAGGTGTGAATGTTGTACACTGGGAGGAGGATATTGATGTAGCTGGCGCTGAGGAGGATGTTGATGATTATGATGCAGACAGATACCAAATTGCCTTTCTCAATTTCTATTTATATTCTAGATTATATAACGGCTGAAAAGTTTTCTGTTTTACTCCTAGTGGAGAGGGGATCTGATGCAGACAGATACCAAACTGCCTTTGTCCATTTCTTTGTATATTTGAATTTCTAGTTCTACAGTCTATGCAGGCTGCTTTATTTATATTCAACTACAAGTGTAGGGCGGGGGGGGCATAGATAGCCACCAAAGTAACGTGGTCCATTTAATTTCACTTTCTAGCTCCACAGTCTGTGCAGCCTGCTTTTTTTTATCTTCAAAGTATTTATATTTACAAGCCTTGCAATCTAAATTAACTAGAGGTAGTGACGTGGTAGAACTCCAAAAGGCAGTTTGGAAGCCCCTGTACAAACTGGCTCTATTTTTTAACTGAGTTGTCCCCCCTCCAGTGTGTACTCGGAAAGAGTTTTTAGTGCAGCGGGGAACCTGGTCAGTGAGCGGCGAAGGAGGTTGCTTCCTCACAACGTTGAAAAAATGATGTTTATAAAAATGAATAATCAATTCCTCAATGAAGTACAGCACTGCCCTCCAGACAGTACAGAGGGACTGTGGTTGTGGAGTCCAGCGGGGACGAATTGATAATGTGTGAGGAGGAGGAAGTACACACTGTAGGGGGAGAGGAATCAGAGGTTGAGGATGAGGACGACATCTTTCCTCAGTAGAGCCTGTTTAGTTTGTACAGGGAGAGATGAATTGTTTTATTGGTGTGGGGGCCCAAACAAACCAATCATTTCAGCCACAGTTGTTTGGTAGGCCCTGTCGCTGAAATGATTGGTTTGTTAAAGTGTGCATGTCCTATTTCAACAACATACGGGTGGGTGGGAGGGCCCAAGGACAATTCCATCTTGCAACTATTTTTTTGGCATTATGTGACCATTCAACAGTCGTTTGCCATGTTCAAAATGTAAAAGAAAATGCCAACAAATTCAATAAATTAAATCAAAAGTTAAATGCCCTGTCATTATTTAAAACAAGAGGTTTTGACGTGCTAGAATTAGTGTAGTGTTAAGATGTTATAAACACTACACTTGGAACTTGCAGGAGGTATTGTGGCCCCGGTATCAAATTGGGTACCGGGGCCACCCCACTACGCAGTCCAGATACTTGTTTGATGGAATTCTGACCAGTTGAGGGTGTATTTATTTTATTGTGGCCCGGTATCAAATTGGGTACCTGGGCCACCCCAATACGCAGTCCAGATACTTGTTTGGTGGAATTCTGACCAGTTGAGGGTGTATTTATTTTATTGTGGCCCCGGTATCAAATTGGGTACCGGGGCCACCCCACTACGCAGTCCAGATACTTGTTTGGTGGAATTCTGACCAGTTGAGGGTTTTATTATTATATTGTGGGGACCACTCTATACCACACTACCACTCCCACTCTATACCACTCTATTTAATACTTTAATTCTATTTAATATTTTAATTCTATTACTAATTCCCATAAAGAGGAACTGCAGCTTCTATTTAATACTTTAATTCTATTAGTAGTTACCATAAAGAGGAACAAATTAAACAAATTTTACCAAAAGTATAATATGACTTACAAACACTACACTTGAAAGATGGTGCCTTTAAATGAAAAAGTCAGTCTTCATTGCACGACTATGTGCAACAGGGATAGTTTTTTGGTTTACAAACTCAACCAATAACACTTCGACCCTGTCTGTCTTTAACATACTTGATGGGATCTCAATGATGAATGGTCTGTACCATGGTTGTAGGAGGTTTTGTGGCCCCGGTACCAAATTGGGTACCGGGGCCACTCCACTATGCAGTCCAGATAGAGGTGTATCAGATATTAAACAACGTTGACTGTTGCTGCAAAATTTTTAAATAATATTGTGGGGAACACTACACTACGCAGTCCATAAACTTTTTGGGTGGAATTCAGAACCGTGTAGAGTTTTTAAATAATATTGTGGCCCCGGTAAAAAATTGTGTACCGGAGCCACCCCACTACGCAGTCCAGAACCTTTTTTTGGGGAATTCAGACCCGTGGAGGGTTTTTTAATTATATTGTGGTGACCACTCCTCTACGCAGTCCAGGTACATTATTCGATGCGATTCATACCAGTTGATGGTTTTCTTATTATATATATTGTGGTGACCCACTCCTCTACGCAGTCCAGGTAACATTATTGGTGCGAATCATACAAGTTCAGTGTTTTTAATTTATATTGTGGTGACCCACTCCTCTACGCAGTCCAGGTACATTATTCGGTGCGATTCATACCAGTTGATGGTTTTCTAATTATATATATTGTGGTGACCCACTTCTCTACGCAGTCCAGGTACATTTTTGGTGCGAATCATACAAGTTCAGGGTTTTTAATTTATATTGTGGTGACCCACTCCTCTACGCAGTCCAGGTACATTATTCGGTGCGATTCATACCAGTTGATGGTTTTTTTATTATATATATTGTGGTGACCCACTCCTCTACGCAGTCCAGGTACATTATTGGTGCGAATCATACAAGTTCAGGGTTTTTAATTTATATTGTGGTGACCCACTCCTCTACGCAGTCCAGGTACATTATTGGTGCGAATCATACAAGTTCAGTGTTTTTAATTTATATTGTGGTGACCCACTCCTCTACGCAGTCCAGGTACATTATTCGGTGCGATTCATACCAGTTGATGGTTTTCTAATTATATATATTGTGGTGACCCACTTCTCTACGCAGTCCAGGTACATTTTTGGTGCGAATCATACAAGTTCAGGGTTTTTAATTTATATTGTGGTGACCCACTCCTCTACGCAGTCCAGGTACATTATTCGGTGCGATTCATACCAGTTGATGGTTTTTTTATTATATATATTGTGGTGACCCACTCCTCTACGCAGTCCAGGTACATTATTGGTGCGAATCATACAAGTTCAGGGTTTTTAATTTATATTGTGGTGACCCACTCCTCTACGCAGTCCAGGTACATTATTGGTGCGAATCATACAAGTTCAGGGTTTTTAATTTATATTGTGGTGACCCACTCCTCTACGCAGTCCAGGTACATTATTCGGTGCGATTCATACCAGTTGATGGTTTTCTTATTATATATATTGTGGTGACCCACTCCTCTACGCAGTCCAGGTACATTATTGGTGTGAATCATACAAGTTCAGGGTTTTTAATTTATATTGTGGTGACCCACTCCTCTACGCAGTCCAGGTACATTATTCGGTGCGATTCATACCAGTTGATGGTTTTCTTATTATATATATTGTGGTGACCCACTCTTCTACGCAGTCCAGGTACATTATTGGTGCGAATCATACAAGTTCAGGGTTTTTAATTTATATTGTGGTGACCCACTCCTCTACGCAGTCCAGGTACATTATTCGGTGCGATTCATACCAGTTGATGGTTTTCTTATTATATATATTGTGGTGACCCACTCCTCTACGCAGTCCAGGTACATTATTGGTGCGAATCATACAAGTTCAGGGTTTTTAATTTATATTGTGGTGACCCACTCCTCTACGCAGTCCAGGTACATTATTCGGTGCGATTCATACCAGTTGATGGTTTTCTTATTATATATATTGTGGTGACCCACTCCTCTACGCAGTCCAGGTACATTATTGGTGTGAATCATACAAGTTCAGGGTTTTTAATTTATATTGTGGTGACCCACTCCTCTACGCAGTCCAGGTACATTATTCGGTGCGATTCATACCAGTTGATGGTTTTCTTATTATATATATTGTGGTGACCCACTCCTCTACGCAGTCCAGGTACATTATTGGTGCGAATCATACAAGTTCAGGGTTTTTAATTTATATTGTGGTGACCCACTCCTCTACGCAGTCCAGGTACATTATTCGGTGCGATTCATACCAGTTGATGGTTTTCTTATTATATATATTGTGGTGACCCACTCTTCTACGCAGTCCAGGTACATTATTGGTGCGAATCATACAAGTTCAGGGTTTTTTATAATTTATATTGTGTTGACCCACTCCTCTACGCAGTCCAGGTACATTATTCGGTGCGATTCATACCAGTTGATGGTTTTCTTATTATATATATTGTGGTGACCCACTCTTCTACGCAGTCCAGGTACATTATTGGTGCGAATCATACAAGTTCAGGGTTTTTAATTTATATTGTGGTGACCCACTCCTCTACGCAGTCCAGGTACATTATTGGTGCGAATCATACAAGTTCAGGGTTTTTAATTTATATTGTGGTGACCCACTCCTCTACGCAGTCCAGGTACATTATTCGGTGCGATTCATACCAGTTGATGGTTTTCTTATTATATATATTGTGGTGACCCACTCCTCTACGCAGTCCAGGTACATTATTGGTGTGAATCATACAAGTTCAGGGTTTTTAATTTATATTGTGGTGACCCACTCCTCTACGCAGTCCAGGTACATTATTCGGTGCGATTCATACCAGTTGATGGTTTTCTTATTATATATATTGTGGTGACCCACTCTTCTACGCAGTCCAGGTACATTATTGGTGCGAATCATACAAGTTCAGGGATTTTAATTTATATTGTGGTGACCCACTCCTCTACGCAGTCCAGGTACATTATTGGTGCGAATCATACAAGTTCAGGGTTTTTAATTTATATTGTGGTGACCCACTCCTCTACGCAGTCCAGGTACATTATTGGTGCGAATCATACAAGTTCAGGGTTTTTAATTTATATTGTGGTGACCCACTCTTCTACGCAGTCCAGGTACATTTTTTGGTGCGATTAAGACCAGTTGATGGTTTTCTTATTATATTGTGGGGACCACTCCACTACGCAGTCCAGAAAGATACCTCGTTGCAACGTTTTGGACTAATAACTATATTGTGAGGTGTTCAGAATACACGGTAAATTAGTGGAAATGCTTGTTATTGAATGTTATTGAGGTTAATAATAGCGTAGGAGTGAAAATAAGCCCAAAAACTTGATTTTTGAACTTTTTATGCTTTTTTCAAAAACAATCAGAATCCAAAACCTTAAATCCGAACCAAAACCTTTCGGCAACTGTTTTGCGAAACAAATCCGAACCCAAAACATCGCGGAAATCTGAATCCAAAACACAAAACACGGGACACCAAAAGTCGCCGGTGCACATCTCTACTGCAAATATTGACTCTTTGCATAAACTTAATGTAATTGTCAATAAAAGCCTTTGACACTTATGAAATGTTTGTAATTTTACTTCAGTATACCATAGCAACATCTGAAAAAAGGCCTAAAAACACTAAAGCAGCAAACTTTGTGAAAACCAATATTTGTGTCATTCTCAAAAAACCCCTGTAGATGCATTGTTCCTTGTTAATCTTGTCTTCAGCAGTGTCAATTCATTATATACATTTGATTTGTTATGTATATTTGCACTGATGCTATCTTGGTTTTCCCATTTGATCTTGTGCTAGTTTATATGTGTTAAAAGTAAAAGGACCTTGTCAGGCATCTTCCATTTGTTTGCAAGTTTCTGCACACCCATGTTAATAGAAGTGCTATTCTAGCCTGTCAGTCACTCAAGCAAACAGATTCATTACAGTACTTTGAAAACTGAATTTAAAGTTAGCTTTATAGAATGTAATATTCTTTTTTATTATTATTAAATGGGGAAGCTTTCAAGGCTTCTTGACTATCATATATGTGTCTGATCACTCCTACAATATCTTTGTGGTCAGTCTGAAGCCGTAGTTTTCAAATCGCAACTAGAGGGAACATGAATATGCAAGGAAACATGTATATGCAAAACCAAATGGGCACTTGATGCCAGTATGTTTCTATGTCCTGTTAAATATTTAGAGGTTTCAATAAGGAAATGTTTTTTACAATGCCATGGGCTGATTCCTCAGGTGTGTTGTGTATATTGAGAGAAGACTGTAAGCTCTAAATGCCTGGTAAAGCTTTATGGAAAGTTGAGTATTGAGTCTGTATCACACATAACAGCAGTGTGCATATCACCTTAGTAGAACAGTATGTAATAAGCAGAGGGGGGAGGGAGTAATTCACCTGTGTCTAGTATAATAGGGTATTTTTGTCATATTTAATATTAACATTTATAAAGCACCAACAGGGCCGGCTGGGCCGGGGATCAGGGGGGCATCAGCCCCCCGGGTCGCTCACTCTAACCGCTTTTAGGGCCGGCCGCCTCTCCCCCCCGTGGATGCCATATTACTTGAATATTACTGGCGGCCGCATCGCGTGTCATGTGATGCGGCCGCCTGTGCGCCCCCCCAGGGCTGAAATTTGCCAGCCCGCGCCTGAGCACCAACATATTACACAGCGCTTTATAGATAACGTTTTTAAGCATTCACATCAGTCTTTGCCCAAGTAGAGCTTACAGTGTAGAAGGCATATTTTATTGGCAGAAACCTATTATCAGGGCAATTGTGCTGTTATATGTAATAGGTGTCAGCAGCGTTGGTGGTAGATGTTAAACCACAAGAAACTTTTAGACATAACCAATTTTTTGGTTTTATTTCAGAACTTGTTGTAACAGATGCTATATACATATATACAGTTGCTCACAGTTGATACTGACTGTAGCAGACAGGCAGTATGACAAGCTTATGCCGTTAATGTACTTAATACTATTATAGTACATTAGTATATGCAGATGGTAGTAAGCTTATATTGTTCGCAATGTCAGAGAAAAGGTTGTGCAGCTTTAGTTATATATGTCTTTACAGTTCATCTGTCACTGGAAGAATCAGCTAAGCTACGAATTTCCTGTCTGAGCATGCTCAGTAGAGCGATGTGGACGGCTGGAGGCTGCCCCACTTCCTGTCTTCACTAGATCACACGGGTCTCGATTACCAAGATGAGAGACAGAGCATAGCGCTCCATATTAACATATTTATCATAGGGATAAACCATAGTTGCCTACTCTCCTGGAATGTCCAGGAGACTCACAACTTCCTGGGAGTTCTCCTGGACTCCCGTGAGAGCAGGGCAACTACCCACATCCTGTCACTCCTTAGTGAAGTGGGCGGAAAACAGACCTTAGTGATGCGATTCACAGAGAATCACGTCACCCTGGCCCTGCCTCCTGCTGCAATATGATGAAAATTGGGTCATATCGCGGAGGGAGTGGGGCCTAATGGTGCAGTTTGTCTGGTCACACCCCCAATGCACATCAGTGAGATATCCCCTCCTGGAGAGGGATCTCAAATGTAGGCAAGTTTAGGATAAGCCTTACGGCTACTGAAAACAGGTGTTTTCTCTGTTGATAGGGTTTCGCACTATACAGAAAAGGGTCACCGCTGGCGATAGCACTGCCAGAATTCGACAGGTTTTGCCACAGTTAGCTTCCTCATTTAAAGCATGTGGAGATCTATTTAACAAGCATCACAGTTATTCTTGTACATGTACTCCTTCAGTACTTGTTCGGTTATCATCATTTCAGGATGGCAAATGAATGAAAAATTACTTTATTTTTTAAATAAAGCATTTTTTCAATATTTTAGATATATTTTTAACTTTTTTTTTCTTGCCAAGTGGTACTGAAAGCCCAAGTCTTAGTTTTCAATTCCACTGCACATGCATGAACAGATTATCCGGGTCACGCATGCGCAAACCACCTCAGTATGAATCAGGCGGATTTTAATGAATGATTGCAGAGATAACATATTTTTAAGTGGTGATAATAAACATCATTATCGATGTTTATTCTTAAACAGGCCTCAAATTTCTCTACCACAAACACACTGGGAGAACATACAAACTCCACATAGATAGTGCTCTGGTCAAAATAGAAACCATGGCGCCAGCACTGTAGGCAGCAATACTAACCAATGTGCTGCCCCAAACTCAAACTGTGAGGCTGCTGAACTGATAAGTCTTGTCTTCCTTCTACGTGAGGACGCCTTGCCTTGGATAGACGGACATACACAGACATAGCCTAACACAAAAGAAAATACATGCTACAACTAGTCTAGAACTACATTTCTCATAGAGCTAGGCCATTTTGAGAAGCAATATTCTGATTTTTACTTCTGCTTATAATAAACAATTACACATCTCAGCAAGTGCTAGAAAGTAGATTGTGAATAGGGAAATAAGAATGTATGTTTCTAATTTCTTACTCATTTACTTCTTTCTCATTTACTATTTGTAAATCAGCATTCAACATTAAATAAATTCAGTGTAAAAATAAAAGACTTAAAAAGTATTGACATTTTCTGATATTGTTCATCTTAAGGTTACATCAGTAACATAAATGCACGTGAGGTGTGTTATTGTTTTTCCAAGAAGGCTGGAGTTTCTGCTTCTACCTTGCTGTTCAGTAGTGCATAGAGTACGGTAATCATTGTTCTCATCACTGGGGAGATTACTGGGCTATCATTTCAAATGATCACACACTGGGATTTTCTAGTGTTTGCACATGCAGTAAACAGCTCAGTCAAGTTCCTCTTTTTTTTCCCCTTTCCAAATGTTGTAAGAATATCTCCTCCTTCATGCTAATTAATGTGCTGCTTTCCAGCCAAGTCTGCCAACAGCAAAGTAGAACTATCATCATAAAAACTGAGACAAGGAAATTTATTCATAAGTCATCTAAGCTGTAATTGTAAGCAATATTTCTGCAGTCACTATTAACACATTTGCGGTTTTAGAATGTAAAAATACTGTGTGCAAATAAATGATTGTTGTTGACATCAGTGGTGTAAGTAAGGGAGTGCATAAGGTGCAGAGTGCTTTTAGCATATTCATATATATTATAAATATTCCTATATTTACGTATATATGGATACAGTGAAAAATCTAAGCCATAATAAATCCTGCACCGTTCCTGATTTGTGCATTTAAAGTACTACAGAAAATATAATAAATAAATAAATATATAAATTACTAGGTCGGCCTAAAAAGTTTCCCCTCGCTGGCATTTAACCTTTGTTAGATGCCCTCTCTCTTGGAAAGTGGTTGAGCAGTCAGAAAATATATGGACCACCTTCCCTGTGTGTTATTTTCTTTAATTGGGGTTTTAAAGCTTTATGTTCTGGTTGGACAAAACCTCAGGTACATCTGAAGAAGGGCAAGACTGGATGGCACATGGAACCTGAATACCTGCTACTCTACAGTTCAAATGATTTTTACAGAAACCATTCTAAACACAGGGCAAAGAGCTGCTATTTATTGGAAAATGCAGTTAGAAGATGACTGCTAGCAGTCTGCGTGTGCTGTCATCTTACAACTTCACAAACAGGCCCCAATGACATCAGAAGTGATCTTTTCTGAGTGCTAAATGGCCAAATTTCATACAATTTCGCCAGCCTAAGTATATTGACAAATTTGACAATAATTCTGTGAACTAACTGTTATTGGTCTGAATGCATATAAGCGCCCAGGTTGTTTGAAATCCTGCATATTAGTCATGCGAGAGTTAAAATATTTAAGGTTTCTGTGTGTTTGGCAGAGGCTTGCCAATCATAAGAGGACAGCGGAAAGGGTCTGAAAAGGTGAAGTTACATAAACTAAAGCCTAGGTGGTGTTTATTTCATTGCTTTGTGAATTTGAATTTGCTTACTTCCTCTCTCTTTTTCTTTCAGTGTTTTCTGTTTTCCCGCCTTTCTGTATCCATTTTCCCTGTCTTTCCTTGTGCCTTGTTCCCCATTATTGTTATTTCTCTCCTCACCTTCCTACTCCCCTGTAAATATGTTGCATAAGATACCTTTCACATGCCCCCCCCCCCCCCCCTCACGTCTCATTGAGGTTTCCTCCACTCCCCGTCCAGTTTCTTCAGCATGGTACCCCTTGAGCCAGGGGTTGGTTATGCGCAGGGCCGGTGCTAGGGTCCACGGCGCCCTAGGCATTTTTAAAAAAGCGGCGCCCCCCCCAGCGCAAAAATCGCCGCCCTCCTCCCTCTTCTCCTTACCTTGTCTCACCATCGCCGCCTCTCTGCTCCGTCCCCTCCCCTCCACTCACTGACACTAGTAAGTGGAGGGGAGGAGACGAGCAGAGAGGCGGCGGTGGTGACAAAATAGCCTCTTCCCCCCTCCATGTGCATCTGAATGCTGTGCGGCGGCCGTGACAGGTATGGTCAGCGGTCGCCGCACAGTTTTAAAGTCTTATAGAATTCTGTGGCGCCCTCCAGGCGCCCCCCAGAGCCCGGCGCCCTAGGCAAGTGCCTAACCTTGCCTAATGGGAGCGCAGGGCCTGGTTATGCGGCTCCTCCAATGCCCAGGATTTTCTTTTTTTAAAGTTCCAGAGTGCAAAGAAGGTTGCAAATCCCAAAATGCCTGAGCCTTGTATCAGAGGTATGCAACTAGTGCAGTGAGGGGCAACACAGTGCACTCCCTACTCCTTCGGGTATGCCGTGTGACCTCCCTGCACTGTGCAGAGGAGGTCACATGATGCGGAAGTCTGCTGCCCCTGTTCTAATAAAATCTGGTTGAACCGGCTGGGTACTAAATGTATAGGTAATTAGTTCTGAATAAGGAAATGTTGCCTATTTATGGTAATTGAGGCTGTAGTTATCTCTGCACATATGCAGCCTTATCAATAGTTACTCTGTGCGAATAAAGGCTAACTTTGTCTTTTTACTCATAGGCAGTTTTATCATGAGTTGTCCTGTATGCTCGCCAATCTGTAAAAGTAATCTTCCCCCTGGCATTTTGCACATTTTATTCTATTACATCATAAAATCAAACTGATTTATTCAGGACTTTTTACCACTGATCAACAAAATACTCTGTAATGTCAAATACAAATACACAACTCTAAAGCTTTTTCCTAATTCTGCTCTTACAGACAATACACAGCAGGATACGGCAAATACATATATGGAAAATAAAGTCAAAAAAATAACATAAAGAAAAAAAATTCAATTAATGTCACCTGTTAGTAATGACAAAACATTTTCTCTATAAAATACATTTATTAGAATGTTATTAATGTCTATTGTACATAAAACACATTTTTTCAGTTGCTCTTGATTTAAACATATGTGCTAGCGTGCATATGCAATTGTCATCACTATCAATTATTGCTGTGCTCACTGGCGTATGGTTCGGGTCTGGACATGCGCAGAGCATTTTACGCAAAATACGTCATGTATCAGCATTTACGTTCCTTAAGGTATCAGGCCCTATGTTCTGAAGTGGATGCCTGATTGGCAGTGGCATCAATAAATGCAAAGATTGATGATGAAAAAATCCTTCGGAATACTGTATCATTTAAACCGGGCATGTCCTGCAGTATGGGTTCCCTGGACTTAAGGCATTGCCTGTACCCACAGAACAAGAATCAAGTACTGTCACCTCAGGACTGGAATCAGATACTGGCACCTCAGGACTGGAATCAGACACTGGCGCCTTAGGTAACAAGACAGAAGGTGGACCTTTGGCTAGTGGTGTTGTGTCTGACATAAAAGGTAGCAACCCTTATATAGCCAATTGGAAGGATGGGGCCAAGGCAAGAAGTGCTTTAAAAGGTCAGGTCAATACTTGAAGCAATAATATAAAGTTCCCGGGCTTACACAGTAACAACTTGACAGGCTTGCTTGAAGATGAAATAGTCTCTGGGAATCAGGTTTGGATACCAGTACTTGAATACAGCTGTTACTGAACAGATGAAAAGCTGAAAGTTGTTATTGTATAATAGCACTGGGAAATCACATACATTGAATAAAAGTGAAATCAAACAGGAGACAGCCAGGATCAAGAACCCAAAGGGATGCAAGATACCGGAGAACAGGAAACAACAATGACCAGCAATGGGCAGTGTGAGTGACAGAAAGATAAAAGCAAGGAGCAGGTGCAGGTAGTCAGGTAGAAAGAGGAGTTTTAACCCCTCACTGGTAAAGAACACAAAGTATAAAACAGTAGCACATCTGGTGGAACAAAGGAATTGCATGCAACAAAATGTTCAGGACACAGTCTTATCAAGAAGTCAGAAGCACAACAGGATTCTGCAACAGGCACCTCAGAACAGGAGCCAGCAACAGGTACTTTAGAACAGGAGTCAGCAACAGGTACGCAGAACAGGAGTCAGCAAAAGATATCTCAAAACAGGAGTCAGCAACAGGTATCTCAAAACAGGAGTCGGCAACATGTATCTCAGAACAGGAAAAAGCAACATGTATCTCAGAACAGGAGTCAGCAACAGGTGCCTCAGAAGAGGAATCAGCAACAGGTACATCAGAAGAGGAGTCAGCAACAGGTACCTCAGAAGAGGAATCAGCAACAGGCACCTCAGAACAGGAGTCAGCAACAGGTATCGCAGAACAGGAGTCACCAACAGGTATCTCAAAACAGGAGTCAGCAACATGTATCTCAGCAACAGGTACGCAGAACAGGAGTCAGCAACAGGTATCATAAAACAGGAGTCAGCAACAGGTATCTCAAAACAGGAGTCAGCAACAGGTACCTCAGAACAGGAGTCAGCAACAGGTATCTCAAAACAGGAGTCAGCAACATGTATCTCAGAACAGGAGTCAGCAACAGGTGCCTCAGAAGAGGAATCAGCAACAGGTACATCAGAAGAGGAGTCAGCAACAGGCACCTCAGTACAGAAGTAAGCAACAGGTATCGCAGAACAGGAGTCAGCAACAGGTACCTCAGAACAGGAGTCAGTAATATGTATCTCGAAACAGGAGTCAGCAACAGGTATCGCAAAATAGGAGTCAGCAACATGTATCTCAGAACAGGAATCAACAACAGGTATCTCAGAACAGGAGTCAGCAACATGTATCTCAGCAACAGGTACGCAGAACAGGAGTCAGCAACAGGTATCATAAAACAGGAGTCAGCAACAGGTATCTCAAAACAGGAGTCAGCAACAGGTAGCTCAAAACATGAGTCAGCAACAGGTATCTCAGAAGAGGAAAAAGCAACATGTATCTCAGAACAGGAGTCAGCAACAGGTGCCTCAGAAGAGGAATCAGCAACAGGTACATCAGAAGAGGAGTCAGCAACAGGTACCTCAAAAGAGGAATCAGCAACAGGTACATCAGAAGAGGAGTCAGCAACAGGTACCTCAGAAGAGGAATCAGCAACAGGTACCTCAGAACAGGAGTCAGCAACAGGTATCTCAAAACAGGAGTCAGCAACATGTATCTCAGCACAGGAGTCAGCAACAGGTGCCTCAGAAGAGAAATCAGCAACAGGTACATCAGAAGAGGAGTCAGCAACAGGTACCTCAGAAGAGGAATCAGCAACAGGCACCTCAGAACAGGAGTCAGCAACAGGTATCGCAGAACAGGAGTCAGCAACAGGTATCGCAAAACAGGAGTCAGCAACATGTATCTCAGCAACAGGTATGCAGAACAGGAGTCAGCAACAGGTGTCTCAAAACAGGAGTCAGCAATAGGTATCTCAAAACAGGAGTCAGCAACATGTATCTCAGAACAGGAAAAAGCAACATGTATCTCAGAACAGGAGTCAGCAACAGGTGCCTCAGAAGAGGAATCAGTAACAGGTACATCAGAAGAGGAGTCAGCAACAGATACCTCAGAAGAGGAATCAGCAACAGGTACCTCAGAACAGGAGTCGGCAACAGGTATCACAGAACAGGAGTCAGCAACAGAAGAGGAGTCAGCAACATCCACCTCAGTACAGAAGTAAGCAACAGGTATCGCAGAACAGGAGTCAGCAATAGGTATCTCAAAACAGGACTCAGCAACATGTATCTCAGAACAGGAAAAAGCAACATGTATCTCAGAACAGGAGTCAGCAACAGGTGCCTCAGAAGAGGAATCGGCAACAGGTACATCAGAAGAGGAGTCAGCAACAGGTACCTCAGAAGAGGAATCAGCAACAGGCACCTCAGAACAGGAGTCAGCAACAGGTATCGCAGAACAGGAGTCAGCAACAGGTATCGCAAAACAGGAGTCAGCAACATGTATCTCAGCAACAGGTATGCAGAACAGGAGTCAGCAACAGGTGTCTCAAAACAGGAGTCAGCAATAGGTATCTCAAAACAGGAGTCAGCAACATGTATCTCAGAACAGGAAAAAGCAACATGTATCTCAGAACAGGAGTCAGCAACAGGTGCCTCAGAAGAGGAATCAGTAACAGGTACATCAGAAGAGGAGTCAGCAACAGATACCTCAGAAGAGGAATCAGCAACAGGTACCTCAGAACAGGAGTCGGCAACAGGTATCGCAGAACAGGAGTCAGCAACAGAAGAGGAGTCAGCAACATCCACCTCAGTACAGAAGTAAGCAACAGGTATCGCAGAACAGGAGTCAGCAATAGGTATCTCAAAACAGGAGTCAGCAACATGTATCTCAGAACAGGAAAAAGCAACATGTATCTCAGAACAGGAGTCAGCAACAGGTGCCTCAGAAGAGGAATCAGCAACAGGTACATCAGAAGAGGAGTCAGCAACAGGTACCTCAGAAGAGGAATCAGCAACAGGCACCTCAGAACAGGAGTCAGCAACAGGTACCTCAGAAGAGGAATCAGCAACAGGCACCTCAAGACAGGAGTCAGCAACAGGTATCGCAGAACAGGAGTCTGCAACAGGTATCTCAAAACAGGAGTCAGCAACAGGTATCGCAGAATAGGAGTCAGCAACATGTATCTCAGAACAGGAGTCAGCAACAGGTGCCTCAGAAGAGGAATCAGCAACAGGTACATCAGAAGAGGAGTCAGCAACAGGTACCTCAGAAGAGGAATTAGCAACAGGCACCTCAGAACAGGATTCAGCAACAGGTATCGCAGAACAGGAGTCCGCAACAGGTATCTCAAAACAGGAGTCAGCAATAGGTATCTCAAAACAGGAGTCAGCAACATGTATCTCAGAACAGGAGTCAGCAACAGGTACCTCAGAAGAGGAATCAGCAACAGGCACCTCAGAACAGGAGTCAGCAACAGGTACCTCAGAACAGGAGTCAGTAACATGTATCTCGAAACAGGAGTCAGCAACAGGTATCGCAAAATAGGAGTCAGCAACATGTATCTCAGAACAGGAATCAACAACAGGTATCTCAGAACAGGAGTCAGCAACAGGTATCTCAGAACAGGAGTCAGTCACTGTAGTCACAGGATCTTAAAGATTGCATACAGGAGCAAACCGGTAATATGCTGAGCAGAAAACAAGGCTAGAGTCACTAACAGAAGTAACCAGGCTGAGCAATAGCAGGATTGAAGGCTCATTGCATACAGGAGCAAACTGGTAACTGCTGGAAACACAGAGAGAAAGTAAATATCTCAAAAGTCCAAGGGCTCTATTTATTATAGGGGAGAAGCGATAGGGCTTCTACCTATCTTTCCCGGCTAAAGCTTCCCCTTGTTTATTTAAGAAGTCATATCGCTTTATTTATTTAAATTAAGCATTTCCTTTAAAAGTGAATCCTCGCATCATTTTAAGATTTTTTGATGCTATTTTTCAAATATATTTTTATATATTTATTTATTTGTCCTAAGTGGAACTGAAAGCCCAAGTCAGGGTTTCAACTTCCACTGCTCATATATGAACCAGCAAAGCTGGATCAAGCACTCGCAGATGCATGTAGGCTTGACTGGCGAAGCAGTAGACTCCTCTTACCGCTGCCAGCCAGTATCATCGGCAAAATGAGTATCACTCAGCTACCCTGACAAACGTTTCAAAGTAACTTGTGGCTATATCTGGAGAACTGACAGGGTGTAGCCATTTGTGATCTCCACGACATGAACTCAATAATAAAAAGAGAAAATACCCTTCACACTGGGGATTAATAATATTTGTACCAAGTCCCAATATTATTCAGTATTATGTATTGTATATTGACTGTATAATTGAGTGCTCCCTCAGTAGTAAATGTAAAGTAGAGAAGGAAAAAAGGAATGAACTACTATTCTAGTGAGACACTCTTTGACACTAATTTTCCAAAGAGTTACTGCCCATTTTCCGAATACTCATAATTATTAATGGATCTTGATAACCAAAATAATATCCTCCCTGGACAAAGGAGTAGTATAAATAAAATGTAACTCATTGTATATTCATAAAATAAAATCCATATTTTTTTTTTAAAAAAGTGAAATATAACTAAATTAAAATAAGTCGGTCATTAGTTGGTAGATATTAAATATTGTTGATAAACTTTAAATAGTTTGCACAATATACAGGACCGGACTTTAATTCAACTCAAATTCCAAAGTACTAGCTATATAGTTAGAATATCTATAGTAATAAATATCAAAGGTGAGATGATATTTTCATGTGTAAATTTCCTTAAATATAAGGCTTAATATAATGTTATATCATCTCAAATATATATAGAAATTGTACATCATCTGATGTTAGTCTCTAGCAAGAACCTTAATTACTAGACAAATTAAAAGATATTGCTGTGTCTCCTGCTATATGCTACTGATAGTGTCTATATATAAACACCCATACACTAAAATATCTCCAGCATTGCTATTAAATTTATTATTCTAATCATTCCCATAAGCAGAGTTGTTTGCTGGGTATAAGTCTACTTAAACCACTTAAAACGACTGTTGAATACACAAGTTACATCTGTATATACAAATCACTTATTATAAAGCATTCTTAGAGCCACCTATAATCAGGGCCTGATCAACCAATAGGCTGACCAGGCTGCAGCCTGGGGCGCTGAGTCCTGGGGGGCGCAGCGCGGCACACTAGCAAGCTGTTTTTTTTTTTTTTTTTGTTTTTTTATTCAAATGCAGTGGTCCAATTTGATACCGGGGCCACAATATAATAAAAAAAACCTCAACTGGTCTGAATTTTACCAAAAAAGTATCTAGACTGTATTGGAGTAGTCCCCACAATATAATAAAAAAAAACCTCAACTGGTCTGAATCCACCAAAAAAGTATCTGGACTGCGTAGTGGAGTGGCCCCAGTACCCAATTTGATACCGGGCCACAATATAATAAAAAAACCCTCAACTGGTCTGAATTTTACCAAAAAAGTATCTGGACTGCGTAGTGGAGTGGTCCCCACAATATAATAAAAAACCCCTCAACTGGTCTGAATTCAACCAAACAAGTATCTGGACTGCGTAGTGGAGTGGTCCCCACAATATAATAAAAAAAACCTCAACTGGTCTGAATTCCACCAAAAAAGTATCTGGACTGCGTAGTGGAGTGGCACCGGTACCCAATTTGATACCGGGGCCACAATATAATAAAAAAACCCTCAACTGGTCTGAATTTTACCAAAAAAGTATCTGGACTACGTAGTGGAGTGGTCCCCACAATATAATAAAAAAAACCCTCAACTGGTCTGAATTCCACCAAAAAAGTATCTGGACTGCGTAGTGGAGTGGTCCCCACAATATAATAAAAAAACCTCAACTGGTCTGAATTCCACCAAAAAAGTATCTGGACTGCGTAGTGGAGTGGCCCCGCTACCCAATTTGATACCGGGGCCACAATATAATAAAAAAACCTTCAACTGGTCTGAATTTTACCAAAAAAGTATCTAGACTGTATTGGAGTAGTCCCCACAATATAATAAAAAAAACCTCAACTGGTCTGAATTTTACCAAAAAAATATCTGGACTGCGTAGTGGAGTGGTCCCCACAATATAATAAAAAAACCCTCAACTGGTCTGAATTCCACCAAACAAGTATCTGGACTGCGTAGTGGAGTGGCCCCGGTACCCAATTTGATACCGGGGCCACAATATAATAGAAAAACCCTCAACTGGTCTGAATTTTACCAAAAAAGTATCTGGACTGCGTAGTGGAGTGGTCCCCACAATATAATAAAAAAACCTCAACTGGTCTGAATTCCACCAAACAAGTATCTGGACTGCGTAGTGGAGTGGCCCCGGTACCCAATTTGATACCGGGGCCACAATATAATAAAAAAACCCTCAACTGGTCTGAATTTTACCAAAAAAGTATCTGGACTGCGTAGTGGAGTGGTCCCCACAATATAATAAAAAAACCCTCAACTGGTCTGAATTCCACCAAAAAAGTATCTGGACTGCGTAGTGGAGTGGTCCCCACAATATAATAAAAAAAACCTCAACTGGTCTGAATTCCACCAAAAAAGTATCTGGACTGCGTAGTGGAGTGGTCCCCACAATATAATAAAAAAAACCCTCAACTGGTCTGAATTCCACCAAACAAGTATCTGGACTGCGTAGTGGAGTGGCCCCGGTACCCAATTTGATACCGGGGCCACAATATAATAAAAAAAACCTCAACTGGTCTGAATTTTACCAAAAAAGTATCTGGACTGCGTAGTGGAGTGGTCCCCACAATATAATAAAAAAAACCCTCAACTGGTCTGAATTCCACCAAACAAGTATCTGGACTGCGTAGTGGAGTGGCCCCGGTACCCAATTTGATACCGGGGCCACAATATAATAAAAAAAAACCTCAACTGGTCTGAATTCCAGGGAACAGATGGCGGACACCGGATGGACGTCTAAAACCAACATAGCAGTTAAGGGTGCAGTTCCTCTTTTTTGTGACTGCACAAACAATTAACGTAGTAATAGAAATGACAGGTTTTTTTTTTTGTTTTAAATATAGAAAGAAAGAAGGTAGTACTAGAAATGGCAGTTATTTTTTTTTTTTTAAATAGAGAAAGAAAGAAGGTAGTACTAGAAATGGCAGTTATTTTTTTTTTTTTTTAAATAGAGAAAGAAAGAAGGTAGTAATAGAAATGGCAGTTATTCGAATCCCCAGGAGAGTCTAAGTGGGGTGAGCCACAGAGAGATTATTTCCCTCAGTTTCTCTAACAGGTTGTCAGTGTTGTGCCTCTTCTTAAAACCTGTGATACATAACTACACACACTCGGCAAAGCTTTTACAAATTATCTGCGGCACAGGAGAGTACCACTGGACTGTACTTTAATAGCATTTCCTATTATTTTTGGGTACAGCAACAGTGAATGATCGTAGTTAGACTTTTAAATAGCAGTACAAGCTAGATTTTTTAAAATTTTGTAATATTTTTTTCCAATTAATTTTGGAAAAAAATTTAACATTTTTTTTATAAAAATATATATATTTTTTTTAACTTTTGGATAACTTGGAAATAACAATGCCCTTAGCAGAACAGACCACAGGACACAGGAAATACAGAAAGAAAGAAGGTAGCAATAGAAATGGCAGTTCCTCTTTTTTGGAACTGCACAAACAGTGATGAAAATGAAGGTGGAGCTTCTGGCATGTCACGGTCCTCTTCAGAGGACAATCTCCTGACCAGCAGGTCTTTGCACCGCTGTAGATTTGTGGCCACCGGAAACAGAGACACAACATACGCTTTAAACCGAGGATCGAGAACGGTGGGCAGAATGTATTCCTCTGACTTTAAAAGACTGACCACCCTCGGATCCTGGCAAAGCATACGAAGGGCTTCATCCACAAGAGCTACATGCTTGGTGGAATCGCAATGGTGAACCAGCTCCTCCCTCACTTTCTCCAGCTGCTTCTGCAAAAGCCTGATCAGGGGAATCACCTGACTCAAGCTGGCAGTGTCGGAACTGACTTCTCGTGTGGCAAGTTCAAATGGCTGCAGAACCTTGCACAACACGGAAATCATTCTCCAGTGCGCTTGACTCAGGCGCATCCCCACTCCTTTTTCTATGTCGTAGGTGGCTGTGTAGGCTTGAATGGCCTTTTGATGCTCCTCCATCCATTGCAGCATATAGAGGGTGGAGTTCTAGCACGTCACTACCTCTAGTTAATTTAGATTGCAAGGCTTGTTAATACTTTGAAGATAAAAAAAGCAGGCTGCACAGACTGTGGAGCTAGAAAGTGAAATTAAATGGACCACGTTACTTTGGTGGCTATCTATGCCCCCCCACCCTACACTTGTAGTTGAATATAAAAAAAGCAGCCTGCATAGACTGTAGAACTAGAAATTCAAATATACAAAGAAATGGACAAAGGCAGTTTGGTATCTGTCTGCATCAGGTCCCCTCTCCACTAGGAGTAAAATAGAAAACTATTCAGCCGTTATATAATCTAGAATATAAATAGAAATTGAGAAAGGCAATTTGGTATCTGTCTGCATCATAATTATCAACATCCTCCTCAGCGACAACTACATCAATATCCTCCTCCCGGTGTACAACATTCACACCTTCATTAGCCAAATCTGTAACTGGACTGTGGGTGATCCTTCCAGCTTATGCAGAGGGCGTGCTGCAAATGCTGGATGGAGTCACCTCTTCCCGTACAGTGATGGGAAGGTCAGGCTTCACAACCACCAACACCCTTGGACTCGCCTTGGGGATTTGTGATGTCATCTGTTTAGAAGGCAGAGTTCTTTGCTGTTTTGTTGTTGTTGCTGACAGCATAACTCTCTTAAATTTTTTGTGGGGGGGGGGAGGAGGGCTTAGATACTTGGGTGAAGTTGGACCACTAGTCATGAACACGGGCCAGGGCCTAAGCCGTTCCTTGCCACTACGTGTCGTAAATGGCATATTGGCAACTTTACGTTTCTCCTCAGATGATTTTAAGTTTCCGTTTTTGCTACTTTTTGAGAACTTGGGTTTTTTGGATTTTACATGCCCTGTACTAGGAGATTGGGCATCGGGCTTGCCAGACGACGTTGATGGCATTTCATCGTCTAAGTCATGACTAGTGGCAGCAGCTTCAGCATTAGGAGGAAGTGGGTCTTGATCTTTCCCTACTTTATCCTCCAAATTTTTGTTTTCCATTATATGTAGCACAAGAGAGCGTACCCCTAAGCCACACACACTCGGCAAAGCCTTTAAAAATTATATGCGGCACAGGAGAGTACCACTGGACTTATACTGCTGAATCAATGAACTTTGTAATAGCAGTACCACTGGACTTATACTGCTGAATCTGTGAACTTTGTAATATAGCAGTACCACTAGACTTATACTGCTGAATCAGTGAACTTTGTAATAGCAGTACCACAGGACTTATACTGCTGAATCTGTGAACTTTGTAATATATCAGTACCACTGGACTTATACTGCTGAATCTGTGAACTTTGTAATATATCTGTACCACTGGACTTATACTGCTGAATCAGTGAACTTTGTAATAGCAGTACCACTGGACTTATACTGCTGAATCAGTGAACTTTGTAATATCTCAGTACCACTGGACTTATACTGCTGAATCAGTAAACTTTGTAATATAGCAGTACCACTTGACTTATACTGCTGAATCAGTGAACTTTGTAATAGCAGTACTACTGGACTTATACTGCTGAATCAGTGAACTTTGTAATATAGCAGTACCACTGGACTTATACTGCTGAATCAGTGAACTTTGTAATCTATATGTACCACTGGACTTATACTGCTGAATCAGTGAACTTTGTAATATAGCAGTACCACTGGACTTATACTGCTGAATCAGTGAACTTTGTAATATATCAGTACCACTGGACTTATACTGCTGAATCAGTGAACTTTGTAATATAGCAGTACCACTTGACTTATACTGCTGAATCAGTGAACTTTGTAATATATCAGTACCACTGGACTTATACTGCTGAATCAGTGAACTTTGTAATATAGCAGTACCACTTGACTTATACTGCTGAATCAGTGAACTTTGTAATAGCAGTACCACTGGACTTATACTGCTGAATCAGTGAACTTTGTAATATAGCAGTACCACTTGACTTATATTGCTGAATCGGTGAACTTTGTAATAGCAGTACCACTGGACTTATACTGCTGAATCAGTGAACTTTGTAATATAGCAGTCACTGGACTTATACTGCTGAATCAGTGAACTTTGTAATATAGCAGTACCACTGGACTTATACTGCAGAATCAGTGAACTTTGTAATAGCAGTACCGCTGGACTTATACTGCTGAATCAATGTACTTTGTAATATAGCAGTACCACTGGACTTATACTGCTGAATCAGTGAACTTTGTAATATAGCAGTACCACTGGACTTATACTGCTGAATCAGTGAACTTTGTAATATACCAGTACCACTGGACTTATACTGCTGAATCAGTGAACTTTGTAATATAGCAGTACCACTTGACTTATACTGCTGAATCAGTGAACTTTGTAATATATCAGTACCACTGGACTTATACTGCTGAATCAGTGAACTTTGTAATATAGCAGTACCACTTGACTTATACTGCTGAATCAGTGAACTTTGTAATAGCAGTACCACTGGACTTATACTGCTGAATCAGTAAACTTTGTAATATAGCAGTACCACTTGACTTATACTGCTGAATCAGTGAACTTTGTAATAGCAGTACTACTGGACTTATACTGCTGAATCAGTGAACTTTGTAATATAGCAGTACCACTGGACTTATACTGCTGAATCAGTGAACTTTGTAATATATATGTACCACTGGACTTATACTGCTGAATCAGTGAACTTTGTAATATAGCAGTACCACTAGACTTATACTGCTGAATCAGTGAACTTTGTAATATATCAGTACCACTGGACTTATACTGCTGAATCAGTGAACTTTGTAATATAGCAGTACCACTTGACTTATACTGCTGAATCAGTGAACTTTATAATATATCAGTACCACTGGACTTATACTGCTGAATCAGTGAACTTTGTAATATAGCAGTACCACTTGACTTATACTGCTGAATCAGTAAACTTTGTAATAGCAGTACCACTGGACTTATACTGCTGAATCAGTGAACTTTGTAATATAGCAGTACCACTTGACTTATACTGCTGAATCAGTGAACTTTGTAATAGCAGTACCACTGGACTTATACTGCTGAATCAGTGAACTTTGTAATATAGCAGTACCACTGGACTTATACTGCTGAATCAGTGAACTTTGTAATATAGCAGTACCACTGGACTTATACTGCAGAATCAGTGAACTTTGTAATAGCAGTACCACTGGACTTATACTGCTGAATCAATGTACTTTGTAATATAGCAGTACCACTGGACTTATACTGCTGAATCAGTGAACTTTGTAATATAGCAGTACCACTGGACTTATACTGCTGAATCAGTGAACTTTGTAATATATCAGTACCACTGGACTTATACTGCTGAATCAGTGAACTTTGTAATATAGCAGTACCACTTGACTTATACTGCTGAATCAGTGAACTTTGTAATATATCAGTACCACTGGACTTATACTGCTGAATCAGTGAACTTTGTAATATAGCAGTACCACTTGACTTATACTGCTGAATCAGTGAACTTTGTAATAGCAGTACCACTGGACTTATACTGCTGAATCAGTGAACTTTGTAATATAGCAGTACCACTTGACTTATACTGCTGAATCAGTGAACTTTGTAATAGCAGTACCACTGGACTTATACTGCTGAATCAGTGAACTTTGTAATATAGCAGTACCACTTGACTTATACTGCTGAATCAGTGAACTTTGTAATAGCAGTACCACTGGACTTATACTGCTGAATCAGTGAACTTTGTAATATAGCAGTACCACTGGACTTATACTGCTGAATCAGTGAACTTTGTAATATAGCAGTACCACTGGACTTATACTGCAGAATCAGTGAACTTTGTAATAGCAGTACCACTGGACTTATACTGCTGAATCAATGTACTTTGTAATATAGCAGTACCACTGGACTTATACTGCTGAATCAGTGAACTTTGTAATATAGCAGTACCACTGGACTTATACTGCTGAATCAGTGAACTTTGTAATATATCAGTACCACTGGACTTATACTGCTGAATCAGTGAACTTTGTAATATAGCAGTACCACTTGACTTATACTGCTGAATCAGTGAACTTTGTAATATATCAGTACCACTGGACTTATACTGCTGAATCAGTGAACTTTGTAATATAGCAGTACCACTTGACTTATACTGCTGAATCAGTGAACTTTGTAATAGCAGTACCACTGGACTTATACTGCTGAATCAGTGAACTTTGTAATATAGCAGTACCACTTGACTTATACTGCTGAATCAGTGAACTTTGTAATAGCAGTACCACTGGACTTATACTGCTGAATCAGTGAACTTTGTAATATAGCAGTACCAATGGACTGATATTGCTGAATCAGTGAGCTTTGTAATATAGCAGTACCACTGGACTTATACTGCTGAATCAGTAAACTTTGTAATATAGCAGTACCACTGGACTTATACTGCTGAATCAGTGAACTTTGTAATATAGCAGTACCACTTGACTTATACTGCTGAATCAGTGAACTTTGTAATAGCAGTACCACTGGACTTATACTGCTGAATCAGTGAACTTTGTAATATAGCAGTACCACTTGACTTATACTGCTGAATCAGTGAACTTTGTAATAGCAGTACCACTGGACTTATACTGCTGAATCAGTGAACTTTGTAATATAGCAGTACCAATGGACTTATACTGCTGAATCAGTGAACTTTGTAATAGCAGTACCACTGGACTTATACTGCTGAATCAGTGAACTTTGTAATATAGCAGTACCACTTGACTTATACTGCTGAATCAGTGAACTTTGTAATAGCAGTACCACTGGACTTATACTGCTGAATCAGTGAACTTTGTAATATAGCAGTACCAATGGACTTATACTGCTGAATCAGTGAACTTTGTAATATAGCAGTACCACTTGACTTATACTGCTGAATCAGTGAACTTTGTAATATATCAGTACCACTGGACTTATACTGCTGAATCAGTGAACTTTGTAATATAGCAGTACCACTTGACTTATACTGCTGAATCAGTGAACTTTGTAATAGCAGTACCACTGGACTTATACTGCTGAATCAGTGAACTTTGTAATATAGCAGTACCACTTGACTTATACTGCTGAATCAGTGAACTTTGTAATAGCAGTACCACTGGACTTATACTGCTGAATCAGTGAACTTTGTAATAGCAGTACCACTGGACTTATACTGCTGAATCAGTGAACTTTGTAATATAGCAGTACCAATGGACTGATATTGCTGAATCAGTGAGCTTTGTAATATATCAGTACCACTGGACTTATACTGCTGAATCAGTGAACTTTGTAATATAGCAGTACCACTTGACTTATACTGCTGAATCAGTGAACTTTGTAATAGCAGTACCACTGGACTTATACTGCTGAATCAGTGAACTTTGTAATATAGCAGTACCACTTGACTTATACTGCTGAATCAGTGAACTTTGTAATAGCAGTACCACTGGACTTATACTGCTGAATCAGTGAACTTTGTAATATAGCAGTACCACTTGACTTATACTGCTGAATCAGTGAACTTTGTAATAGCAGTACCACTGGACTTATACTGCTGAATCAGTGAACTTTGTAATATAGCAGTACCACTTGACTTATACTGATGAATCAGTGAACTTTGTAATAGCAGTACCACTGGACTTATACTGCTGAATCAGTGAACTTTGTAATATAGCAGTACCACTTGACTTATACTGCTGAATCAGTGAACTTTGTAATAGCAGTACCACTGGACTTATACTGCTGAATCAGTGAACTTTGTAATATAGCAGTACCAATGGACTTATACTGCTGAATCAGTGAACTTTGTAATATAGCAGTACCACTGGACTTATACTGCTGAATCAGTGAACTTTGTAATATATCAGTACCACTGGACTTATACTGCTGAATCAGTGAACTTTGTAATATAGCAGTACCACTTGACTTATACTGCTGAATCAGTGAACTTTGTAATATAGCAGTACCACTTGACTTATACTGCTGAATCAGTGAACTTTGTAATAGCAGTACCACTGGACTTATACTGCTGAATCAGTGAACTTTGTAATATAGCAGTACCACTGGACTTATTATACTGCTTAATCAGTGAACTTTGTAATATAGCAGTACCACTGGACTTATACTGCAGAATCAGTGAACTTTGTAATATAACAGTACCAATGGACTTATACTGCAGGATTGTTTTGGGATATTTTTTTTTTTTTTTTATAATTACTTTTTTTGTAATTTTTTTTATACCTTTTTTTGAAATTTTTTATAATTTGGGAATAATGGGGAAATAACAATGCCCTTAGAAGGACAGAGCACAGGACACAGCACCACTGGACTGAACAGGACACAGCACAGGACCCAGCAGCACCACTGAACTCAGAAGGACAGAGCACAGGACACAGCACCACTGGACTGAACAGGACACAGCACAGGACCCAGCAGCACCACTGAACTCAGAAGAACAGAGCACAGGACACAGCACCACTGGACTGAGCAGAACACAGCACAGCACAGCACAGAACTGAACAGCACAACACAGCACAGCACAGCACAGAACTGAACAGCACAACACAGCACAGCACAGAACTGAACAGCACAGCACAGCACAGCACAGCACGAGATATAGCAGGACAGAGGACCACCTAACACAACCTCCCTCTACCCTGATCAATGCCCGAGTGAAGATGGCGGCGACTAGCGGGGAATTTATAGGATCCGAGTATCACGAGATCCGACAGCGGGATTATGACTCAGAGCCTCGGTTTCAGTTTTGCAATTGGTGGGAATACCCGGATCTGTCTCGGTTCCGGCTCGGATCAGCAACATTCGGGTGGGCTCGGATTTCAGATATCCGAGCCTGCTCATCTCTAGTCTTAACTAGTAAGTAGTGACTCTGATTTTATGTTTCTATGCATCGATGCAATAAGAGCATGCACCTCTGCGTGTTATGCCAATTTAACCAATTAATATGTTTAGGCACTAGGATTGAAGTTTTATTACTTGGAAATTAGCAAATGGATAAATATCTAAAAAAAAAAAAAAGTTGGAAAACACAAAAACAATAAGTCGGAAAAAGTTAAGGCCCGCTGCCAGTTGGAGGCCCGGGGAAATTTCCACCCTAGCCCCCCCATCTGGTAGGGCATGCATATACATGTCTGGTAGAAACATATCTCAGCCAGTAAACCTGCATGAATGAATTAGAGTGGTGAATTAAAGACAAGCAAATAACTACAACTTTAATCACCAATTGTTGCATGCCTGACTTATGTATGACTGGCGAAAAGAAATAAAAAGGAAATAGAGGGTATTTAAAAATATCATGAACTGTCAGTAAATCAAATGAAATCAAAACAGGAAAAGAATAAAAAGTGTGTAAATCCATGATTCCGTTCTGTTGATTGTGTAGTGTTAAAGATCAAATTATGAATATGTTTCTCACTGATTTATCCATGTTTTCCCATAGTTTACAATACCTTTATATTTCCTATTTCAGCCTCATGGTGGGGATGTTGAGTCATTTTTCCAGGCTATTAATACTTCTATGAGTGTGGGACAAGTGTGTTGGGAGGAAGTTACGACATTGCTGTTGATTGTAAGACTGTGTAAATGCAAGACGCTATTTCTCTCCCACTGCCATCTGTCACATAACCAGGCCTCAACCTCTGATGAAATTTGATACCCACCCTCTTACAGTCAACAGATATTGGATTGACATATTCACAGTTTCTATTCTTAATACTTCACAATTTCTATTCCTCATTCTCCATTTCCATTATTGTTGTGTATATGTATGTAGTTGTGCATGTGCTAGCGTGCCCTTTTTGTTATTGAGTTAACCCCTTAGCTGCTGAGGCCTTTCTCATCCCTCTGCAGAGCCTATATGTTTATGCAGTACCCACACTAGCAATACCTTGTTTCTTTTGTAAGACGATTTTTAGAAAATGTCATTAATTTGTTTATACCTCCTGCCACAGCAAAGAAAATCTAAAAAAAAATGGCAAAAAAAAGTGTTTTTTTATTGAAATTGCAAGAAAGTGAACTAAAATCAAATGTAATTTTTTTTTTCAAAACATCACCAAGAAGTACTTTGTATTCACCTTTACAAAATAGCAAGATTCTGCACGATTTTCATAATAAAATGTGCACTTGAACATGATAATGCATTTTTTTGCTAGTTTGCAGTCTCTTGTATGAAATGCATAAATAAATATTAATAATATATGTAACCCAACAAGATAAATACCAACCATTTTGAAAACTAGACAGCCCATTGATCAAATGACGATAACCCTGATTTTATTGAAGCCAGAGGAGGTATCTGGTCATTATAAACCCACTTCCTTCCATCTCTTGACTTCTTTTTGCAGTGTAGGATATTATTGTCTTGTGATCACCAGAAAATAACTACGAAGGGTCATATCATTTGTAAGCCCTTAGCTGCCTAATGTTTTCTGTAGTGTAGTTATCACCAAACAACTACTAAGAGTCCGCATCAATTAAATGAGGGTACCCTTGAGGCTACCTTCTTCCTACTTCCCTGGACATTCCTAGCACTTTAGGGGTATATGTTGTAATGTTTGTGTTGTCGCTACCATCAAATATTGTCCAATGCAATTAATGTGGTTCCAACACACAGAGATTTAATAGCAAATGATAGCAGGATAACAGCAAACCATGATGATGCATAAAAGGTATAACAATATACAGGAAAATATATGCGAATACATTGCGCAAGCTGTCCCTGGGCCCAGATTCAGTCTTTAGTCTCAGTCAAAGAAGAGAGAGCTTTGATACTGGCCTAGGGACTTGCTTATAAACAGTTTGAGTTAACAAAAACCAGTGATGATGTCACAATGTACACAAAGATAAACTAAGGTCTTTCTTCATTGGTCCAGGTGTCAAGTCAGTCCAGTACAATGCAGATCATAGGTCAGTTCAAAGGATTCCTCTCCAAAGGCAGCAAACTCCAACAGCTGAGCACATGTTGTGCCTGAGGGAACCAACCTAATCCAGTTTAAACCAACCTATAAGCATGGGCTGCCAACAGTATTATAGAGTATCAATCTTTTTTTATTCATAACTAGCGATCTCCAAGTACGATTGCTACTCGGTTATCACCGTATTTCTACGGGAATGAAATGAGGAATGATATAAGACCAAACACCATACATTTCTTATGACCATAAATACCTGTAATGTAAATTTATGTTTGCATGAATAACCTTTAAGATTTATTAATAAACTGATGTTTGTTGGAACTTTATTAAATGTGTACTATTTACAAATGTAAGTGTAAATGTAAGCGTGTGTTGTTTTCCTGTGCGATTGGGTTATTAACCTTGTTATGACGTAGTGTACTAATCACAATCGCATGGAAAGCTATTACAATTAATATATGTTAATTTAGAGCGACTTCATCCAATTATTTGACTTCCATGATGTGGAGGATGAGTATGACTCCTCCTTCGCACTGAAGGGGTTAAATAGCATGGATATACCAAGACCTGTTTAAATGCTTTCACCACTTTCACTATACTAGGTTTCCTTAAATTTCACACACAAACAAGAGTTTAATTGCATTATAAAGATACATGTAACCGCAGTTCTGTGGATTACAATGGAAAGATGAAATTACAAATAAATGTATTTTGCAATACAATCCAGTCCTTACTAGCAATTTAGTAATGTTGGTATTTTAAGAACCAAAATCCTCAATATTTCACATATGTTGCACTTGAAGAGGTTAAAAATCTGATAGAATATTTATTTGTCTACCACATGCTACTATAAACATAACATTCAACCATTAAATTGGTTAATAAAGTAATTAATTGAATGGAATCATGGCACCTATTCATAAAGTCATGATTCATAAAGTCATGAAAGAATAATAAAATACTATTGATTGATAGCAAAGATTGAAAAAGAGAACCTACTAATATAAGAGTCTACAGCGCTTCTATAATACCTGTATAGCCATGACACTACCCTTTATTGACTACAATGTAATAACTGTAACAGCTCCAAGAAATATAAGACTTAGCCTACTTATGAATATTTCCCCCATTGCTGTGATAAGTATTATATTTTTGTTATATAAAATCATATATTGTGTGCACATACAATTGTTGTAATAGTTACCCTTTTTCCTCAGCTATAGGCATCTTCTCCCTTTGCTAAATAGGGGCTTTAATCTTTTGAAAGGTTATTTGCTTGAAATTGATTCTTAGGGGTCTATTTAACATGACCCCTTCATTATGTTATAAAATTCTTCTATCATGCAAATTAACAAATGTGACGGAGGAAGTTGAGCGATTCTTAGATTCCTGGCATCATGTCAGTGGTAAGAGGAGTCTTACTGGTTGTCAGGCCAACTACGCATGATTGTATGGTTGTCAATCTACGCATGAGCACTGGAATGGGAAGCCCAGACTTTTAAAAAGAAAAAATATTAAAGAACACCCCAAAACTTTATTTATAAAGAGAAAAAAGTGCTAATGTCATTCTGAGACTTGTACCGCTGCTGTCCATGATAAATAGGCATTCCCGTGCATAGCATGGGGAATTATCACCGGAGGTCCCCAGCTAAGACTTCCGCCGGAGATAGCCAGCGATAATCTCCATCGGCTTGGGGACTTATAAATAGGACAAATCTCTAAGTCACATTTTTCCCCGGGGTTTAGGGGTTTTCCTCTATTGAAAAATAAACCCCTTTGTTATGTTGAGACAATGCTAAAAACATCTTTGATCATGATCTAAGAATGTACTCTCAAGCAGACATGTTACTATATAATGAGGTGAGAGTCCAGGTGCTGACCACAGCATTAATGTACAGATATCCACAGTGGAGGCAGACATTGTATGCACTGAATCAATAGTCAGGGCAAGGCAGCATATGAAGTCACTAGCAACCAGTGGCATCACTGAGGCACAAGGTGTGATGGGTGCACTTTAAAGGAAGTGCATTCAACCCCAGTGTCTTTCCTTTTCTTTCATGTGGACATTATAAAGACTAGTTGTCGGAAAAAGATATATTCCTCTCTTTCCGGGGGCAGAAAATTGCATTTAGTTTCCCTTACAAATGCATCTAATGGCATTGGTTAAAGCTTACGACTAAATTGGAACAAAAAAAAGTGTTTACAGATTTCCAAACAGAAATATAAAATTTATCTTGATTTAGTTTTCAAGGGCTCCTTAAAGGAATCATCCATGAGTGAGTATGAAATAGTAAAACGACGACCAGACAGATGTTGATGTCACATCTCATTCCTGTGACCAGTCAAACAATAGCAAATTGTGTTTGTATCTTTCATTTTAGTTTGGCACGATTCCAAACGGATCAGATGTTTCTCTAGGATGAGCAGAAACATTAGCATCATTTTATAAGTGTTACTCTGCCTTTTGAAGACTTTTCTATTTTCCTCTACAATCTGTCCTTTGGTCAGGTCCAGATTTCTGGAAAGGCAACATTGGCTCAGGCAATTACAGGGAGTTATAGTGGCCCTTGTAATTTTACCACAATTGTGACTACCAGCAATATCAAATCACTGATCTTATCAATTAGCAGAAGAAATGTGTTTATTTTATACAAATGGGACATTGATGAGCTTGTAGCTAAGGAACTCTGTGGTGATGGGGGAGAAGGAGAGGCAGAGCCTGTCTTTCTTTTGTATTTATCTCCTGTTACAAACCTTCTGGCCGTTAGGCCGCCCTGTCTGCCCATCTGTCTATAGGAACACCATACTGCAGTAAAAGTATTGCTTTGAGGGCCTTAGCAGAAACTTGAATTCCTATATCTAATTCTTATCAAATTCATTCAGATCACATTAGCACACTATTTTTCTGACTGAACATTTTAGTTTTAGAAATAATTTGAATTACTAGTTCCTATTGCACTCAGAAGCTGCATTCTCATTAATTGGTTCAACACACAATGGCTGTCTCCACTTTATGCTACAGTTTAAGACCCCAGATATTTAGTGACAAAAGGGTCAGAGTAAAAGCAGTTTTGCAACTATTTCAAAAGTTAGTAAACTAATAATCAGCAAATTGTTAGCTCAGCAAAATAAGGAATTATACGTTACTGTATTCTGGATATCTGTAATGTAAGATAAAACATGTGCTTGCATCTCTTAATGGAACTCGGTACATGGATTTTTAAGCTGCTTATTAACAGATACTTCTTGATTGGTATGAGCAACTGTGAGATATATTTGTGCTATGTTTATTTCATGCATTGTGTTAATGTCTCCTTTCATGAAGTGCCAGGGAGCAGTTCCCCCTGACTTTGCACCGCCTGCTTTGGTTCCTGTCCCTAATTTTTATCATCTCCACATCTTCAGCTATCTGTTTTTATGTTTGTTTCAGAAGATCCGGCTTGTGGACCAAAGGGATCTGAACTGACAACATTTCACTGGAAAGGATGAAAGCGTGAAAATGATCAAGAGCAGCGGCTTTCCTCTGATCAGTAGGGCACAGCTTTGATAGAGCCGCCTGCTCTGGTCCCGACTACAATGCTCCCATTCAGGCAATGCCGAGCACTCATAACCCCTTCCCGATTTTTCTTCTTTCTCTTCCTTTTTTCTTTCACAAGCTCAGTTAGTGACAGTCAAGTCTTCCCTAGGAGCATCCTATTTGTGTTCTCTAATGTAACGTAATTAACCCCACTTTATCCACTATTTAGTACTGCTTTCTTCCGTACTACAAGTTTAAATGTTATTTCTAATCTGTCACTTTGTAAAACTCTTATGAAAGTCTATCAATTATTTATAAATGTAAAGAAATTATATTTAGGTATAATTATATGTTCCGGATATGTGAAACCCACCGACAGAATAGGCCAGTGTGCACAGAGGAAGAGCAGACAGGGCATAATGCAGACAAGACTTGCACAAAATGAGAGGACTGAACATGTCCCAGGGGCCAGACTTTAGTTGGCTGAAAGAAACTGTACAGACTCTGGGACCATTTATGGGCCATGCACAATACAAATACCTGATTGATAAGAGTACGAGACATTAAGATCCTCCAGCTTACCCTTCTATTTATGTCAGGAATAGAGTATATATACATATACGAATGCTAAATTGAGCTAAAAGACAACAGTATTTAAAACCGAGGTATTTCTTCTACTTTCTCAGCCTCCTTGATGGATTTGATTTCTGATTTTAGTATTAAAGAAGTGTGCTTTCTTCCAGCTTCTAGTCCTGTAAAAGTCGCATTATGACAGTAACAGGTACCATTTAGCAGATTACAATTATAGTAAGCAGGGGACAATGGATGAAACAGAATAACATTTTTAAAACTAATCCTATTCAATGTTTTACTAAAGTATATCACCAAAACACTATCTCTAAACACAATATTCAAACACAGTTTTTGTAAATCTACTTCTGCAACGCACAGTATGTTTAGCATCCCTTAAAAACATGAGCTCAATTAACAGAATGTCTCACCATAGAGCATAGTAGTATATCAAGTTTACATTAGGTAATGCTTTACATGGGTGAGTGCATTTACAGTAGAGTCCAAACAATTGTTCATAACGGGGGATGATGTAGTGAGGCTTAAGAACAACCCTGGTGCTAATGAACACAAACCCTTCTTTTCTCACCCCATCCAGCTTGCTCACCCCCTCCCACCGCCTCCTCCTGTCCTGGCATCTGTGTCAAAGCATTAATGAATTGAGCAGTTTATCAAAAACGCTTGGGAACTGTCCTTTCCGCCCCACAACCCCCTCCTGTGGTCCTGGACATATACAGCTTCGCTAACCATGCTGTGTATTGTTTAACTGTCATCTTCAGAAGAGGCTGTAGTGAGACAAAAGCAGAGGGGAGAGTGAAAACACACAAACAGAACATTGCCCACAGAGAGATAGAGAGGTAAAGGGAGAGACTGAGTCAATAGTGTGAGCAGCAAGTATATAAGAAGAAGAAAGAAGAATAGCGAAGGACAGATACTGAGGGAGAGGTATACACTCTCAGGTACAGTGGAGAAAAGACAAGGGGACTCATCTGAATGAAGATTGGTTCTGACATCAAGAAAGATTAAAAACAAGACGGAGACACATTAAGTTTCCATTTCAAGTGGTAAAAGTTGTGATTATACAATGCAGCTCCTTTGCTGGACTGTGCTTGCCATGTCATACCTGACACTTCAGCAGATTTACTGTGCTCCAGTGAGTAAGGAGCAATACAGACTACCAGCCAGTGTGCTGCAAGGTGAGTTCTGGACAAGTAGATACAATACATGGAGCAGCGTTTGGTAAAACACAAGTGCTGGACTTTTCAAAGTTCAACATCTGCTGTTTTGTTGATATTTCTCATTATATAATCTACTATTTCTTGATGTCTAAGCGAAACCAATGTGACTGTGCTAAGCTGAGTTCCATGCTAACCGAGGCAACACTGGGCAGAACTTGGTTATGCTGCTCAATATTAATATTTGTGGCATCAGTTTGAAGCTGTTTGCTAGATCTACCTGTAAATCTTACTGGCCTCATCACACACTAATATTTCTGTATCCTAAATCAAGGATCAGAGTGGCGTTTCGTACCTAAAAGCATGAAATTGGGACTATACTGACTGCATATTCGGCATAATTAACTAATTGAAGTACTATACGGTATAAAAGTTTGATGTTTTAATGTGTCATTATATCTCATGTTCTGTTCTTGACAGCTATTTCAAACAGAGGGACTTTAATTCTGGAAGCTGCACTTAAAACAGCACTAGAGGCTTTGGATGGGGCTGTGAAAGAAAAGAATCGCCACCAACAGGAGTGTTTAGGCTGCATCCTCTGTCTGTTCCCAGAATGTACCAGCCCAAGTGCACAGTGTAGAGGTCAGTGGTATTATTTGCAGTGTATTCTCTACCTATGACAATGACCTGCTTAAGTAGAGGTATTCAGTACATTATATCAAGGTAACACATAATACAGATAATAAACACATTTCAATTACAATTTATAGTGACCTCATGTGTATAGTAGAGAATAAGCAATGTGCTAAGGAAGACTATCTGGGTAACTGGTTAACATTGTTCTAGCTACAAAATTGCAACTACAAATCTCACAAATATAGCATCGCAAGCAATTGTTCTTGAAAACTGTGTCTTCCTCTATGTGTTTGTGTGTGTCTTTTTCTATAGTTTGTGTATTTTCTTGTATTTGGTTACATGTGTTTATCTCTTTAAACATATGACAAATGTCTGTTTCTATTCTAGTTTAAGTATCTTAGTTTGTGAATGATGTGTTAGGTCCAAGCAGGTGTGAACACTGTAGACACTGTAGGGAGCTGTCCCTTTAAATGTGAGACAGCACGGTACTACATGTGCTTTGCATTTTAAGCCATACACTATTGTATTGGGTCTGGGTGCAGATCAATAAGTCATTTTCTGATTTTTTTAGGTGGTAGTTCATGTTTAATCCTGCATCACTAGCTAATGATCCAGTTTATCATAGTTCTAGAGAGGCCCAAAGAAAAGAAAACCAATAAGAGAACACACAATGACTCTATGATATACAATGTGGGGGTGTAGAACATAGACTGAAGTAGATGTTGAACTGATTTTTGTTGTTAATATGTTCTCCCATTTGCCAGTAAATTTAGTAATGTCTGAGAGTTCCTCTATATAAAGACAAAATGTCATGAAAATTGGGCACATCCACAAACTGAGTTTATCCTGGCGCACAAACACTAAAAGAACATGGTTCAATGCAATAAAAATGAAAGAAAAAAAGGCATGGGTCTTCTCAAGTTTATAAAGTATACAATACCAAATGTCAGCAGCAATGTTTTTGCTCTTATGGTGGGTAATATCAGTTCTAGGGAGATATGTTTTCCAAATAAAGATTAATAAAGTCAGTTTTCTGGGCCAAGAACCTAGGAAAGACTAGAAAGTCGGGCAGGCTGGCAATTCCTCTCCCTCCTGTCCAGGTATTTGGCTGATCCCCAATCAGAAGCACATAGAGAAGCCATCTCTGCATAGGTTAAAAATATGCTTGAATTATGAGTAATTGAACAGTTGAAAGCTGAGTTGTACAGTCATATAGTGTTGATCCTGAAACCAAATGGTACCTGGCTCTAAAGTAATGACAATAAGATGGAAGCCTATCTCATGCCAAGGGTAGGTCACTAGAAAACTACTGAAAGGAAATATCACAACTCTTCTTCTCATAAGGTTATACTGGCAATTACCTTTAACTGAAGAGGTGAAACAAAATCTGCTTTCTGTACTCTAGAGGGTTTGCTTCAATACACCATACTGCCTATGGTATTTCAGAGGTTCTGACCTTACTGTAAGGACTTATCAATGTCATTTTAAGTCAGATTGGGAAAATCATCTCTGTAAAGTAGAACAGGTTTAACCACAAACTTAGAAAAATGTGCTATAGGGCTAAGGGGTTGCGGTACCTTGGCTACACCATGGGGGAAGCATAACTAAGCCTCAAATTCTCAGCTTCTCTGCTTTTTGGCTAAAATAAAGTGTAGTATCTGATCTCGGAAGTCTTAATTTGAGACAGTGCTAGGCTGCTCTACAACTCTTCCCATCCACTTCAATTAAACAAGCAATGATAGCCAAATGTCCTGATTCTGACGGGGCAGTCCCACTTTTATGAGATTGCCCTGCTCAATCAGGACTTCGTTCTGACTGCAAGGATAGTTGGGATGGATGTCCTGGTTCACAATGTACTGCTTATTAAGGTGAGCTTGTTGAATCTAAGGGTAGTGCATGTAGCTTGCCCTCAATAAGCAGTACAGTGTGATTAGGGACATACATCCCAACTGTTGTTGCAGTCAGGACAAAGTCCAGATTGAGTAGGGCAGTCACACAAAATTGGGACTGGCCCACTAGAATCAGGATAGTGGGCAGACAGTGCTGCTCACTCCTACCTGGTCTTCCAGCTCAGTTGCTGCTTGTCTTGATACTGGAATGTTAGAAAAAAGGGATAGATTCTGTACATAAAATATGGAGAGTCTAGTAATGAGTGAACCATTTAGTGAACCAATTTCCACCCAGCCAACCCTGAGGTTGAGTCAATAGTACATTCATTTAATAATTGAAACAAGCCCTGACATTAAATTAATAGCATTCACATTTAATAAAGTGAACTATTTCCCCCAAATAAGCCCCAACATTTAATTAATAGTATTCAAAATTAATGTAGACCTACCTCCCCCCAACATGCCCTGACATGAAATAAATGGTACTCACATTTAATAAATACACCTATTTCTCTCCAAACTTCCACAATATTAAATAATTAGTATTACCATGTAATAATTAAACTTGTTTCCCCCAAAATTGCCCCAATATTAAATAATTGATATTCACAATTAATCAATAGCCCTCATTCTCTCTGAACTCAGCCCTATATTAAATAATAATCCCAAACCACCCTAGCATTATTTAAATAATGCCACTACACCACAGTAAAAGTCATTACTATTACCCCATTATTAAATTAGATAGTCCCTATCATCAAATAAATTGCACCCCATCAATAAATTAATATTTCCCACCCACAATTAAATGACTATCACCCACCCTTATCATTAAATGAATACCCAGCCCCCATGTCTATTACAGATAGAGCCCTCCCCCCATACATACCTTCTACCATCCGGCTCTGTAGATTTCAGAGGCAGGCGCTTCTGTCTGCTTGTCTACTTCCTGCACATGTGGGACTGCACTGCCATATGTTGTCTGCCCCATAAAAGAGGGGGACGTGATGTACAGTGTAGAAGGAAGGGGTGGAAGAGATCTGTAGATCCGCTGCAGTAAAGTGGCTGGTTCCTCCCACGGGACCAAAACTATCAATGAATCCTGGATAGAGGGTGGGGGGTTTCTGGGCAACTTTAATTAGAACACAATATAATGTAATGAAGTGTCATATACACAAGAGAGAATAGTATCTTGACAGTGTTATTAATAAATGCAAACTTTTTTTCACGACTGATTCCCTTAACAGTTGATATAATTTACTCTTGAAAGATTTGTTTTGTTGAGCTCCTCAGATCCAGCTATTTTAGAAAGTCCCAAGCTATAATGTAATTGCAGATATTCACACTTGTTTCTGCCTCTTGCAGAGAAAGACATGAATGCAGATTCTGAGCCAACATGTGAGACTATCCTGAAAGCAGGAAGTGAAGCTGATCTCGTGGAAAGAAGTTGGGCTCTGAGCCATGTGTGTGGCTTTTACCGAAGGTTTTGTACTGACGTGAACCACACATCTGAAATTTGTATCAAGGCCATGGCTGGACAGTGCCATCTCAAGCTGCAGGAGTGCAGTAAGACTGAGGCTTTAACACACACCTTTTTTTTTTTTTTTACAAAAATACTAAGTAGATCTGTAGAAAAGGATTAGATAGAATAGCTGTGAATATATAGCCTATATTTTCGTACCTTTAGAACATATGAAAGTGTCCTCAGTATTTAGGGAGACTCAGCTTCACTTGAATTTCAAACTTCATGAACATATATAACAATAACGTTAAGTAGAATGAAAAGTCCCTTCTCTTCCATTGAGATGACTGTGCCCTAGTCATTGTGCGCGAATAAATCCTAAATAAGTGATTGACTTTTATTTCCTTTCTATTCCTGGATAAAAATAGACTCAGTAGCAAGTAATACACACATAAAAAGATTAACTGCAAAAGTAAATAAAATCAGCATAAAATAATTTTCAAGAGCTCTCTGCATGGGAAAGTCTTTTCCCTGCTTACCTAGACATGCCAATATGGTAAACAGAGGCCGGACAATATAAGTGATCTTTTACATTAGAGCATACTGTATTATTGGTTTCAATGTTCCTGGATTGCTATGTATGTTCATGACCTAGTAAAAAAACATTTTATCTTCACAAACTTTAGTGGATCATCTCCGATGATGCTCAGCCATCTACTCTCCATCTTTATGTGGGGTGAATATCCTACTCTCATCTGTGCTTCTTTTGGCAGAGTTGGAGAGTGACATGGATTATCTGAATACCTCACCTGAAGATGAAAATCCATGTGAGTATATTGTCCATTTAGGCATCATCTTAACATTATGTAATAATGAGAATCACCATCTGTATCTTCATTCTAATTACATAGTAATATAGTTACTCAGGTAAAAAAGGAACATATGCATAAATCCATAAACAAATGCATAAAGTTGAACTGCTTAATCCAAAACAGTCATTGTCAGTTAGGGAAAGATTTGTACTGGACTGCATGTGAGATCATACTTTACTCTTTGTTAATAGTTTTATCCGTTGCTTAAGGTTAGGTTAGTTGTAACTTTGCCAATATGTGCAGGCATTCCTTATAATGTGCGTAGAGATCAGGGCTGATGCCAAATGCCAGTTGGTAATGTCTGTCAGGGATCAAGGACGTTAGGAGGCTTGGTCTCCGGGGCTTTGGAGGTTCTATGGGATGAAGTAAAAGTAATTCAGAATGATTGGCTCATTGCTGTGTTTCTCCCATTATCAGTGATTTGTGGACAGACTATATCACCCATAGCCAATAACACAGAACCCAAAGGTCGCATTGTTGGAGGAAGCATTACAGCACCAGGGTCTTGGCCATGGCTGGTCAACATTCGACTTAACGGGGAACTTATGTGTGGAGGAGTTCTGCTAGGTGATGTGTGGGTCCTAACAGCTGCACATTGCTTCAATGGGTATGGAATAAATTACATTTGTCATGGTTCTATTACATGGTCACTACAAACATTTCTTGATTCTGTAATATTAAGGACTTTGTGATATTGTTTTCCATAGTGCCCTGAAAAAACTTCTCCAATTGATTGATGTCCCAATAGGCAAACTGAAACAGCTGCATTTTCTACTAACATCATCATTATCATCTATTTCTTTATATAGCGCCACTAATTTCACAGCGCTGTACAGAGAACTCATTCACATCAGTCCCTGCCCCATTGGAGCTTACAATCTAAATCCCCTAACACACACAGACACATAGACCGAGAGAGACTAAGGGCAATTTAAAAATGACTATGACTTTAAGAATAGCAGTATTCAGTATTATTAATATTATTTACCTTTCTGTACCATCCACATATTCAACAGTTCTGTACAGTCAGGAAGGCAAACTTAACACAAATGATATTAATACAGGGACAAACAAGGAAACAAAAAGCACGAGGACCTTGCTTTCTATATTCCTAAACAACTGAAAATAAATCCAAGCAGTGGTGAAACACATACATTCTTTAATGGATGAGACACAACATCGGGAATGTTTTGGAACTTATTTTTTACTATAGTTACAAAAAAATTCCAAAAAACAATTTCAAGAGACTACCATTGTTTGTAAATATAAAGAAAGAAAGTGACCAGGCTTCTGATCTATGGTGAATGATCCTTGAGGAGATAAACAGTAACATACAGAGCTGAAACAGAACAAGAAAGTTACTACAGAGAGAAAAATTTGGATACACTCATTAAATACAGCCTTTTGCCTTAAATGAAAGACTAGAGAAACCCGGCAGTAACCGCTTTAAATTAAAGTGAAATGTAATGACTAGATTACTTTATCAACAGAATTCAATAACTTTTTTATATACTACATTACATGTAGACATTTTAGCAATGGACTATAATGAATAAATAACTATATTATCAATCACTATATTAAAGGAACTAAAGAATTTCTTTATACACTACAATATATGTATAAGTTCTTCCATCAAAGTTACATTGCTGGGCATGGTCCCCGCAAGATACCCTGATATATGTGGCTGCAAATAACTGTCACAGTTTCCAGACCCACCCAGCAAGTGTACAGAGAGAGTTCACTAACTGTCACAGTTTCCAAACCATCCAGCAGGTCACCAAGCAGGTGCACAGTGAGAGTTCACTAACTGTCACAGTTTCCAGACCATCCAGCAGGTCACCAAGCAGGTGCACAGTGAGAGTTCACTAACTGTCACAGTTTCCAGAGCAACCAGAAGGTGCACAGGTGTATTGCCAACTGTCAAATTTTTGGGAAATAACTCAGAAATTCAGAGAGATGGAAAAATATAAAGAGGCGTACTGTTCAAAAGTATTAACATTAAAGTCCAACTGTCAATCACATTCATACCACATTTTTCATTCACAGTAAAGTACTGCTTAGTTTATTCACATTTAAAGCTTTAATAAGAGACAAGTGTCGGGGGATATAGGGACTGTTTTTATTATATGTGGCACTTTTCTGTGTGTGAAGCTTTTTAATACATTCCTCAGAAATGCGCTTCCCCACTGAAATGCATCACTGCACGTATACATATGTTTTTTTTAAGAACCTCCTCACTTCACCCAACCCCTTCCTTTGGCCTGTAAAACATGCTGCACCTCTGTAAGCATTGGACAAAATCTAGGCTTCCTTGTGCAAATCAAGGTACATAGCGATTTTCCACAGTGCATTAGACATTTTGCTCTTCCTAAATGATCTCCTATAACATTACTTTTTTCTGTTCCGTTTGCTCTGGTGTAAACATAACACCTTTTGTGTGTCTCCTACATAGTGATCTCCTACATAGTGATTGTTTGCATCAATGCTGTCAGATTCTGACAGCATTGAAAAAAGGAGGAACCCACAAAAAGATTTCTGATGTTGTATCTCACTTATTAGAGAAGTTGTGTGTTTCACCACACCTTTTCCTATGATGCTGGATTAATTTTATACAATAAGGGTTTAAAAGCAACAGGGGCTTTCCATGGTAACGGCAACCCTTGTTATCCCATGTTATTTATTATTTGAAGGTGGCTCTTCTCTGATTTTCATTAAATGCCATTTTCTTCAAGAGTACCTGTCATCTCCATGACAAGTACAAGCTTTAAATAGCTTAAGGCAACAACAACAAATCTGGAGATATGAGAGGTCCTCTTTAAATGCAGGTTGCATTCTCTGGAAGCCGTAGTTATATAGGAGTCTTAGACATTGTGATAGCTTCACACCACTGTGTTATCTAATCATCAAATACTTTGTTTACTAGAAATGTTAATGAGCTGCATTGGACAGTGGTAGTTGGACAATATGACCTCAGCAAGAAGGAAGATGGAAAAAAGGTCTTTCAAGTGAACAGGATTATAATCCATCCCAAGGTACTAAAACAAAAAGCAAAATAGTATTTGCAGTGAGAGCGGATGAATACTCCTGGTTGAATCACATTATCCAACACATTCAGCCGAGAGGCTTAGCAGGGGCCGGGAATATCTGGTTAAAAATTGCATCGCTCATGACGCTTCTTCAGCCATGTAAACCTTGCTGCTGGGCCCTCCCTGATGATTACTTTAAATAATGCAATTTGGCCGATAGTATTAATTCCCTTTAACAACAACAAAATCCCAAGCTATATAATTATTGACTGTAACAAATTTTGTGGATATACAGTTTATAAGTATTAATTAAAAGCAATGAAGCTCATGAGATTTAGGTGGTTTCGAGTGGAAGCATATAATCACTACATGTAACAGAACTAAAGGTGTTCTGCACCTTTTCATGCATTATGAATGCTCACTGAGCAGGGGCATTCTGACAAGGAGAAAGGTCTCACGTGATTGGACCAGGGCCTTAGGTAGCCAATTACAGGCCACCACAATCCCTTTGCACTCCATGGGAATACAACATGAGGGTGGAGCATCCTTTATTGATGTCACTGACATCTACATGCATATATTTATGTCTAGTAGTAATGCTAATTGTAGTGCTGATAAAACAACATTACAATTTCAATGAGAGAAATAGGGACAGTCAGAAAACATGTACAGCGATGAACAAAGGAATTTCATGGTTACAGAGAAAAACAATGCTGGGAGTTGTAGTCCTTCATTATTTACACATATAAATTGGACCTGAATCACTGGGATACACTGTATTTACCACTGGGAAAGCACAGTGTATTTTTTTGCTATTAAGCACATAAAATGAAGTTACTTGACAACATGACCAATTTCTCCAGGGATATTGGTTCTTTTTGCACGTATGGTAGAATGACAATGTAAAAAACATGAATATTTTATATAGGTTTGAAGTGTGGTAGGGACACTTTTTCTGTTTTGATATAAGCAAACTATCTCTTTAGTGCTTTCTGCCAGCTGTGTACATATAAGTGTATAATACACGTGGAATGCATATACGTAAAATATCCTGTAAATGTATCTTTACATTTGTTGAGAAGTAATATCATCACTTATATTTAGAGAGAAGTGATGTCACACATCTAAAACATATTCTTATATTTGGTCAGCAGTGATGTCACTGGTTTCACATGGCTTATTTTGAAATTATTTCATGATGTAATAAATCCCACTACTGGAAAATAAATGGAATATTACAAGTCACTTCGGAATTCAGTGACTTGTATAACAGTGTGGCCTTTTGTTATATACATAAAACCATGAATTGCTGTGTTGCACCTTAAAGTAATAAGGGTTTGCGCCGACACCTCATGGTTTTATGTATTATAATTTTGAGGCTTGTGATTGCCACAGTGGGATCCAGCAGCCTCTCCATGTGGCCATATGGGCTCTAACTTAGTATAATGCCAGGTTTCAAGTTCATTGCTTGCAGTCTACCTAAGTAAGTCAATGGTAAATGTATGTCCCCCATAAAGAGATCAACATGAAGTGGTATATTGGCTTCAATGCTTTCATCACATTGTTACCTAAGAACTTCATTTTTTTAAAGAATTACTTAGGTTAGTAATGTTGCAGCATTTCCATATTTCCTTGTTTTAGCTTATATGTATGTTCTTGGTTATGTTAGTTATGCACCGGCCCGTTTGAATGTATTATCTTTTGCATTATATATGAATATTTCTAATATATTTATATTTTAAGGGGTACATTATTCCAGTTCTAATTACAGCATTTGCATATTAATGTTGAATGCCTATAGACTTTTTTTTATCTTTGTGTGTGAGTCAGTTATACTGCTGACTGAGCTAGATATCGACAGTGTATAACCTGCAGCCATAGGAGTGTTTATAAAGTATGTCAGATATATTACCTTTGGGATTTTGTGGTAATCACTACAGACTTTTCAACCTTATATATTTTTCTACAGTTTAATCAGAAAACATTTAATAATGACCTTGCAATGATGGAGCTGACAAGTTCAGTAGTAGTATCTCCGAGTTCAATACCTGTGTGTCTACCTTCAGTATCTGTGGATCCAGCACCCACCACTAACTGCTACATTGCAGGATGGGGCTCCCTTTATGAAGGTCAGTCTAATAATGTCTTCTTCAACCACAACATGTAATAACTGTAAAGTAATCCTATAAAATATTCATCAAAAATCAAATACAGCACTTATTGTATGCAAGTCTATAGAAATAGAAATGCTAATTAGGTTCATGGGGCTATATATACTAAACTGGGAGTTTGAATAAATGGAGATGTTGCCTATAGCAACCAATCAGATTATAGCTATCATTTATTTAGTACATTCTACAAAATGACAGCTAGAATATGATTGGTTGCTATAGGCAACATCTACAATTTTTCAAACCCGCAGTTTAGTAAATATACCCCATGGAGTCATGTTCTAGTCAGAAATACCATTTTTCTTAGAATAATACTTAAATGTAGAGTGGAAACATTCTTTTTATACATCAATGGGGCAGAAATTAGTATAAATAAATGTTCACCAAGATTTTAATTTTCTGCTCTCAGAGGCGGCTTTTGGCCTTAACATCTACCACTTCCTATCTCTACAAATGAGATGAAGTATTAACGGATAATGGAAATTATATGATGGCAAAACACCTACACCTTCACACCAGATGTACAGATATATGCAATATAAAGTAACGAAGGGGCAGCCTGACACCCCTACAATTCTGCCACCCCGTCTGTTGTTTTCTACATATATAGGCCTGTTGCTGATAATTATTGATCCTGTTTCGTCCATGACATTTGGAGTTACCTTTACCTGTTCTGTTCTGAAAACAGATGGTCCTCCATCAGATGTCATAATGGAAGCCCGTGTGCCAGTTCTGAGTCAGGAATCCTGCAGGAGCACCCTGGGGAAGGACATGCTGACCAGCACCATGTTCTGTGCAGGCTATCTGACCGGGGGCATAGACTCCTGCCAGGTAATGTCCACTAACATCTCACAAAGAGCAGGGAGACTCATTTATAGAACCATTACCATGCAGAACATATAAATATAAATATAAATACATGGATTAGGAAGTCATGTGCAATGAAAAGTAAAGAGAAGCTGTATACAAGGTTGTATCATTATGTTTAGTTGGCCTTTGCCAGCCTTCTATTTTACTAGTATAAAATAATAGAGTAGGGGGTAGTGGGTATAGGGCTATAAGTTTATGTGATGCACAATTACCAATATAAGATGTATTCACTCACAATGCTTATGTCAGCATCTAAATACAGCCCTGAGAGTAAGAATAGATTTATACTAATGTGACAATTTGGGACATATCAGGCACAGCTATGGACACTGATACACCGTAATAATGCAAAAAGGCACTAGAGCAATCAGATTGTCCTTGTATAATTTAGAAAAGAAGAAAGAAAATGTCTGATTGTGACATGCTACAGTAAATTTATTCCAAAGCTGCCTTTGTATTAGGTTTCATAAATATTCCCAATAAATGGGTCTAGTGGGTGGATGGTCACCGGCTGCTACTCTCTTCTAGTCTTCATAGAGGGAGTTTAGCTAACCCCGAAACAGAGGGAAGCAGCCTCGGACTGGCCTGCCGGGGAGCAGAGCTATCCACCGGTAGGCCCTGCCACATTGAAGCCATGCCCCTTCCGTTGTTAGGGCGGAGCTTCCATGCGACTGACTCCCGACCCTTCCGACGGCGACACTTGTGCTAAACACACTACCGCACAAGTGCAGAGAGCCGTGTCTGGGATCTCTGCACTTAGCCGGTAGTGTGTTTGTCAGTTTCAGCAGGGGAACGAAGAGACTGCAAAGAGGAGGTCCTGTTATCCAGCCGCCCAGAGGAGCAAGAATGAAGGACGTCGGAGCTTTGCACAGGTAAGTGTGGCAGCAGGCATGAAAGAGGGAGAAGGGGGGCCAAGCAGCATGTCATGAAATAGAGGAGAAGGGGGGCCAAGCAGCATGTCATGAAAGAGGGAGAAGTGGGGCCAAGCAGCATGGCATGAAAGAGGGAGAAGGGGGGCCAAGCAGCATGGCATGAAAGAGGGAGAAGGGGGGCCAAGGCAGCATGATATGAAAGAGGGAGAAGGGGGGTCAAGCAGCATGGCATGAAAGAGGCAGAAGGGGGACCAAGGCAGCATGGAGGGGGCAGTGTGTTCATAAGGAGGCACAACATGGTGATGAAGGGGCAAAGTAATATTTGTGTGATGGCACAGTGGGCTTGTGGCAATGTAATGTGTGTGTGAGGTAGGTGGTGGCTAACTAATGGGTTATTTGTTTGTGGGGTGATATTGGGGCAATTTAATTTTATAGTGGGGACTATTCATTTTAGATGGGGTGGATGGGGTGGTTTGTGGTGCATGAGGTCTATTTATTAAATGTGAATATGAATTATTTAATGGCAGTGACGGTTGCGGGAAATAGGTATATTATACGCAAATGCTATTATTTTGTTGCTGGGATTGTTTGGAGGAGGGAGATAGGTTTATTTATTAAATGTGAATACTATTATTTTAATGTTTGGGCTTGGTGAAGGCCTAAGTATTAATCGTGGGTCCTATTGATTTAATGCCAGGGCTGGTTGGAATTTTCTAAATGTACCCTTTTTCTTCCAAATAGGGCCCCCAACATTCTAGGATCCAGACAAGCCACAACTAAAGAAACCAGCAGCCACAGGTGGTGACAAGAACAGGTAGGACAGTCTGTCAAATGTTCTGATTCTAGTGGGACAATCCCGATTTTTGGTGACTGTTCTGCCCAAGCTAAGGGGCAGGTCAAGACTGGTACTCTTTATATACACACTGCATTCTTTATATCCTACATTATGATGCTAGCTGTCCTTCGTGGGCTGACCACTCCCCCTCTAGTGTCTGGTCTCGCCTCTATGATGGCTGGCCACACCCCGTCTGGTGGGCCCCTAGCGTTGCAGTTCCCCGGTGGGCCCTTCATGCCCCAGTCCGACACTGGAGGGAAGCGATACACTTAGAGGAATTACTTCTATTACATGGTGCAGGATAGAGGAATTGGAAAGGGTGCATTTTGGGAAAGGGCACAAAGGAACCAATCAAAGAGCAAATTCAGTTAATCAATAAATAATTACAATTTTCATCAATTAATTGCACTCAAAATCTGGTGGATAATTAATGGAACATCTCATTTTAAAGGTAGTGTACATTCTCCCACAGATGCTTTCCCTCTCTATCTTACTCTGCCTGTCACTTCATCGCTCGCTCGGAACTTCAGCTCTGAGTCTGACTAGCAATCTGTCCTCCACTAGCCCATAGTCCTGTTATTCTCTCACCAGAACTTATCTCTTATTTTTACTGTTTTTAATATCTCCCACCTGCTCCTCATCTACTCTTAGCCCTTTTCTATTTACTCTTCACATTGTCTTTGCTTATGTTCCTCACTCATTTTTAGTAATTTCACTGCTCACTGCTCTCTGTCTCTTTCTCTATTATCCCTCTACCCACTGCTGCATTGTATCGGGCAAACCATGAAAAATGGGCAGAAATACAGTTTTCCACGATTCTTCGGTAGCTACAATGATACAATAAATGCAACAGAAATTTACCACCAAATAAATTTGTTCTCCCCAGTATAAAGGTACCAAAAAGGTGTATCAGGGTCATAACTAGGGCTGTGCGAGATGGGCGACGCCCAGGGAGCAACGCTGAAGGGGGCGCAGCTTCTGAATATTTTAGGTTAATTTGATTAAAATTGAGGGCTAGGGGGCGGCAGTTGTTCTTCTCGCCCCAGGTACTAAAATGATAAGTTACGGCTCTGGGTGAACTCATTAATGCTCTGAAGGGTTTATACGGCTAGATACAGATGTGTTGGTATAAAGGAGAGACCAGTGATGGGCAGACAACATTTGGGGATTTATTTCCTCTTTTATTGGTGTGTTATATATACTAACTGGAGTAAATTGGAGTGGGAGAATGATCACATTGAGCACTAAGGCCCAGCACACTGAACATAGATCTACTTGCATAAACATTAAGGGGTTCAAGGCACAGTGTATATTCATAATACACATCTCACAAAAATAAGTCAGAATAGGCATTCATTAATGGTGAGTACATTATACATTATTACTTATATTTATATGGCAATATATCCACACACTTTTACCTATATATGTACAACAAATCCTAATGTTGCTATAACCCACATCTTGATTCTGAGGTACAGGCTTCCTGCCAGCATATAAAGCTATCATTTGCAGACTTGATTGACAAATATTAGCTGCTGAATCTTACAGCATTGCACTGATATCAAACTGATAGCATTTATACTGTATTATGGATGTTTGCATAAAACTGAAGCACATATTTTGAAGCAATAAAATATCCATAAACCCTCTTTTTCTTCAATCACAGGGAGACTCTGGAGGACCTTTGACCTGCCAAGATCCTTCATCTAAACAATATGTCCTATATGGGATCACGTCCTGGGGTGATGGTTGTGGAGAGAAAGGAAAACCTGGAGTATACACCAGAGTAACAGCCTTTATTGACTGGATCAGAATTCAGATGGATAGTAATGAGATTCTTTAATATGTAAACACATTCTACCTAATGCACCACCCAATGCAGCTGAGTTTTCAACTCCTAAATAATGCACAGTGCAGCTTCTCGGTATATTATCAGTCAAAGAATGAAGGAACAATTACTAATATTAATTATCACATATTGTTCATATCACTCTATTGTCCTATATCATTGTAACCAGTGGTAGAAGTGGATGTGTATACAGTGGTACGCCATACCTCAATGTCTCCTACTGACTTCATTGTAAAACCTTCAAATTCCATTCACTTTCACTCCCATTACATTTTCCATACCACCACTTCTAAATGTTCACTTCGACCACTGACTGTAACCGTCACAATGCACTTAGTGTCCTGCCTTGTGTTTATTTCATGCCACATTTGTACTTACATTGGCAGGTTGCACATACACATTACTCCTGAAAGGCGAACTAGACCTTCCATGCACTGGCTGGCACACAGTCACTGCCCTCCCTGGTGACATGTAATAATTAGGTCATTCTGCAGGGAGAAAGAGACTCTGTAGCTACATGGTATCCTGGGAATGGCCCCCATAATGCACATGTGAATGTCATCACACATAACACAAACTCTCTTGTATGCATATAAGCACAATACAAGGCACATTGTTTTGCCTGCCCTCCCAACAGTAAAAGCGAGATTATTTGTAGCCCCTGCCATCTTGACTCACTAAGCACAGTGCTCACTTGTATAAACGGGCAAAATAACAGGAGCAGGACACAAAAATTATATTTCATCTGCCAGTCTTACAAATGATCCTTTACGGATTGGTATGGAATGGATCATAAAATATTTACAACATGAGTTGCCTGGCACAAGTAGGCAGAGCCTGTTATGACATATATGCATGAAAAAAACAGATACACAAGGAATGCACAACGGCTGCTTCTTGCAAAGCATAACTCAAATGGAGACGTCTGGTCATTGAGCCCCTTCTCTCCAGTTACACTGAGCATATATTACTATATAACACATCTATATAACATTAACCTAACTGTGAAGGACTTATTATGTGATCTTTCAGTGGGAAGTCTTGTTTCTTACACAGAATCCACTCTCAGCCGAGAGCCCTCATGCTCAGAACTGGGTGCAGTGACTGATATGCAGCAAAGTAATACAAAGTCAGACATTAGACCCTTGTGTTCCTTCTACAAGCAGTCCTGTCCAGCTCCCCTCAGCCCAGAAGCCTGTACACGTTTCGCAGATGAGAAGTGTAGACAGAAACAGAGGAAATGTGGTGAGTCCTTCTTAATCTGTTTTATATGCAAAAAATGTTGTCATGGTTGGTACTTTGCCTAAAATGGGTAGGCTGCTGGGGGACTTTGCTCATCATGTTGCCTTCCCCTCCCATTGGTGTGTGGGGATTCTTGAGAGAATAGGAATATTATATATTAGAGGTATTAAGTAGTGTCACACTTCTAAAACTCCTCCCAGAAAAGGGCAGCTCATTGCAAAGTTTTAATTAACTTTGCAGTGATGACTTGGACAACCTCATATACAGACAGACAACGGGCATCTAATAAGTTTTTTAATCTCATATATTTCATAAAATTAATGATTGATTAAAAATTATTAGACTTGTTACAAAGCTTTAATATTTTGCTGTAGTTGACAGAGACAGACTAGAAATCACTTTGTGTATCAGGCTGGTATATGTTTGTATTTCTAATTTCCACCCCTTTTTTCAGTTATAGGTGGAGTGCAAACATCTGTGTTGCTTTTATGTATACATTCAAATAGATTTCTATAACTTTTTATTATGCTTTATTCCTAAATTTTCAAAGATTAATACAAATCAATACATTTCAAAACATATAAACTGACCTGTGGCCTCTTTCATATACACTACCATATAATGTACCACAATGCACATGTTCATTAGCAAAGCCCAAGTGGTACCCTTGCTAATTGGCAGTGCAGCATGGAGGCCAGATTTTTATTCATTTGGTCATTTTCTATCAGTGGAATTTCAAAAGTAGTAGGAGTAAATGTTAATTTCTAATTGAGTGCAATTTTTAAAGGAAAACAAACTTAAGCAGTTTATTTGCAGAAATATAAATAAGGGTCTAAATGAATAGGTTCTATAAGGTGAAATACATTCAACTTTCTCTCCAGGAAATATATATATATATAGCGGAATTACATTAGGGGAGAATTGGCAAATATTAGCCCGGGGGGCAAGACTCGGCTCAGCAGCCTATTACCTATTAGGAACATTTTAAAGGAAAAAAAATGCAGGTAGCCCAGTGACCCAAGCCAAGGTAGCCCCTTGTGGGACTGGTCCTTCCCTGTAGCCCAGCCAACCCTATATTACATACAGTAATTGTTTGTGCTTAAGTCTTATTGGATGTTCTTGGTACATTTAATTAGGTTAATTCCCAATTTATAGAACATTTCTACCTGTAATATATGTTTGTAAAATCCTGTAGTCAGCAGAGTGAGCGTACAAGAGAATAGCTGCTATTATGAATAATTTAGGATAGCCTAGTTACAAGACCGCAACTGTAAAAGCAGTGCTAAAATTGGCTATAAATATTCGTTTCATGACCATATAAAAAGGGCTGTGTTCTTACTTAGAACTGAGCAGTTTGAGCTGAAGTAAAATCAGGCATTGAGTTTGTATGTGAGAAATGATAAAAGTATGCACATATAAAAGGCTGATATGAAGCCATAGGCATCCACCACATGTCTCTTAATTTTCTGTGTTTTTATCATTGCAGAGCTCCGTTCTTACCTACAGATCCTACTAAACTTGCTGCGAAGGGCAGAAGGCTTTGTACGTGACAACAACAATTTCTCATTCTTCACTCACACCATCCCACAGTTCATGGAACAAATGTACAGTGATATGCTTCCCTCTAGAATCCGCAGAGACATTCCAGGTAACTCACTCTGGTACACAATCTAAGATCGTCTTTTAAAATGGCCATGTTGTAGCTCTAAAGCGATGGTAGATCTACAACTCCCAGGATGCTCGCATTGTTCAATAGCTTTAAAGCCTTAGGCACTTTACAACACTGACATAACTATAGGTGACACTGTGACCTTTATATATGTAGGCGCACATGGCCTGATTAAGATTTGGTCACAATTTTGCACTCCGAATGTGCTGTATGACTATACATATGCAGCCATATCAAGGTACACCCCTTTTAGTAAACACACAACTCCAGACTGCAATAATGTGATTTGTTATACTGTGCATGTGCAATAAAAGAAAGCATAATTTTAAGTTGAACTTAACTTGCATTTACAGCCCCCTAAACCTGGAGCGGTAGCTTGGGATGTGCAAGCACAAGTTATATAACGTAATGGAGTGCACACATAGATATAATAGATTTATAATGGTGCGCCAGCCCCAGGATGGTCAGCAAAGGGTGAAATGCCCTCAGCTGAATAGAACTGTGGCGCATCCCAACACCCCTGGGCTGCTGGGAGTGGGGAATGTGTGAATGATAGAAAAACATTAATTAAACTAGCAAAACTATAAGATAAAGCAATACCTGGCAGCCATGAACTGTTTGGGCATGCTGGAGCTTGTAGAACTACAAGACCAGCATGCCTATGGCTACAACGAGAATTAAATACTCACTTAAATAATACTTGCCTACTTTTTAAATCTGTACTCCGGAAGATCCCGGAGTACAGGTCATGTGACAGAGGGTAGGAGGGGGCGTGACAACATTGTTGCATCACTATTAGAGATGTTCACTGATCCCCGTGTTCTGGTTTTGGATTTGGTTTTGGATCTGGATTAACTTCGTGTTTTGGTTTTGATTTTGGCAAAACTGCCCTTGCGTGTTTTGGTTTTGATTTTGGTTTTGGATCCCGATTTTTTCCTAAAATTCCTATTTTTTTGTTGCTAAAATCAGATAATTTTACATTTTTTCCCCCTAGATTGTTATTAACCTCAATAACACTAATTTCAAGTCATTTGCAGTTAATTTTGACCACCTCACAGGTCAAAATCTTATTTTCATACACTTTCAAACAAAGACTGCAGCGACCTGGCTGGATGCTAAGCGACAGAGCAATGACACAAACACACGGCAATTCATAGCACATCTACGAAACATTGCCAGACAGCAGTGGCAGAAAAGAAAAGTGGTGCAAGATGGGCTTCTCCTTGGGCCCTCCCAACCACCCTTATGTAAGATATTGAAAAGGACAACTACAGTTTAACAAAGCAAGCACTCCAGCAACAAGCAGTGTGTCACGCGCCGGTCTCCCGCGGCATCTGCCCGGGAGCCGCACACTTACCTGTTCCCTAACCGCCGCTCCATCCCCGCCGGCTGTCCTGTCCATCGGCGATCCTGCGCATGCGCAGTACTGCCAGTCTGTTTTAAATACTTCGTTCTTCTGTCATTTGCTGATCTGAGTGACAGCCCTATATTAGGCTCCCCCTCACCATACACTGCGCTGGTTCTATCAGTCAGTTTCTGTCTTCTGTGCTGGAAGCAGCTCCCTGGGCTCCTGCGTTTTCTGTGCTCTAGTGATTCCTGTTTACCTGGGTTCCTGTGTGCTCTGCGCCAGGGCCGTCTTTCCCATTGGGCACAATGGGCAGGTGCCCGGGGGCCCTGCAGCCCAGGGGGGCCCATCGGAGGCAGCAAAAAAAAAAACCCTGAAAAAAAAGAAGAAAATACTTACCTCAAGGTCAGCTGGCGATCCGGCTCCCTCCCTGGTCTGCTCCTCCGTGCGGCGCTCGCAGTGCATGTCGGGAGTGACGTCATCACGCCCGCCCAACATCCATTGCGGAGCGTGACAGAGGAGGAGGAGACCAGGGAGGGAGCCGGATCGCCAGCTGACCGCAAGGTAAGTATTTTCTTCTTTTTTTTCAGGTTTGTTTTTTTTTGCTGCCTCCAACGGGCCCCCCTGGGTTGCAGGGCCCATATATATAATCTTTTTTTTTTTTTTGTATATATAGGGGCCCCAGTGCACTGCTGTGCCCGGGGGCCCAAGATGTTCTTAAGAGGGCCCTGCTCTGCGCTCCTGTGGTCCTGCACTTCCTGCGCTTCTGTATGTTCATTACACTCCTCAGTGGTAACAGCTGCAGACCATTTCAGCATCCCACTCCTCAGTGCTACAGCCGCAGATCATCTCTGCATCCTACCCCTCAGTGGTTCTGGCCACAGATCATCTCAGCATTCCACTCCTCAGTGGTACAGCCGCAGATTATTTCTGCATCCTATCCCTCTGTGGTTCTAGCCGCAGACCATCTCAGCATTCCACTCCTCAGTGGTGGCGGCCGCAGACCATCTCTTCCATTTCCACTCCTCAGTGGTAACGGCCACAGACTATCACAGTTCATCAAACTCATCTATATCCCTCCGTGGGCCTCTATCTGTAAATCCTTCGCCCTCTGACTCTCACGGTTCATTTGGGAACTTCTCTAGGGGGCCGCGACCTGCAAAGTGGAAGCCGCAAAGTCCAAATTCCCTTGCGGGGATCCCTGGCGAAAACCTTCCATTTTGTTAGACTCTGCGAGTCTAGGTGAAGTCATACCAATCTCAGCTGAACTGCAAGGATCCAATCTCTCCTCATTGATAGCGTGACACATTGCCACTTTTGTGGCTGAAGTGTTTGGTTTGTTTGGGCCCCCACAATACAAGCTAACAATGGGATTAAGGCACCTAAGATAACATTGCTGTTAATGAACTCTAGTGTGGGAAGTCATGCACCAGTGAAAGCAGTTCCTGCAGTGATAAGAAGAAGGCCATTGTCTTGCCTGGGCAAAAAAAATCCACCTCTTATCTGTGGAATTATTTTTACACAAATACTGACAACAGTTGTCTAGCCATTTGTAGCATTGGAAAGCCACAGTCAGTAGAGGTAGGGACCTTAACCATCTAGAAACCTCATACATGTTACGCCATTTGAAGCGAGTTCATTGAGAGCTTTTGTGAAAATCAGAAACTTATGCTAAGAAATAACAACAAGCAGTCCAACATCAGCTACCTCCCTTCTCTCTGCTAGATCCCAGCACCTGCAATCTACACCCCCAACACCTTCAACATTAATATCCTCACTGCTGCTGCTCCTGCTGCTGGGGGTGGATCTTCAACCCAAAAGCAGACCAAGATAAAGGCTTCTAGTGGTTTACAACAATTGACTGCGAATCAATCCTTTGCAAGAGGAAGCAAGTATAAAAGCTGTCACCCAGTCGCAAAGCGGATAACAGACGCCATGGCGACTATGCTAGTATTAGATCTACCTCCAATATCCACTATTAATGCAACTGGTTTTAGACAGTTACTTGAGGTCTTCTGTCCCTATTACCAAATTCCATCTCAACACCATTTTACTAGAAAAGCTATTTCTTACCTCTACCAGAAGGTTCGTAAAAATGTAATTATTGGGCTACAAAATGCCATTCTACCCACTGTACACTTAACTGTCCAGATATGTGGACAAGCGAAACTGGGCAAACTAAAGATTATATGATTGTGACAGCCCACTGGGTTGGTGATTCGCCTTCACCAGCAGGGACAGCAGCAGCATGTACCCAAGAGCGTCACATTTTTCAGAGGGAGGCTACTCTGTGTATCATCTGCTTCACTAAGAGGCATATTATTATTATTATTATTATTATTATCGTAGATTTGTAAGGCATCACAGTGCTTCACAGCGCCGTACATTAGAGAAGACAAGGTCATACATAAAACGGGACATATGTAAAACAAGAACAGACAAGGCAGACAAAATGAATGGAGACATGAAAACAAACGGTATGGAGGTCCCTGCTCATTAGAGAGCTTACATTCTAAAGGAAAGAGGGCACAGCTGAAACAAGAGGAGCGAGTGTGGATCAGAGTGGAAATTAGGATAGTTGTGAGGGTGCATTAGTGTCAATAGTGTTATCGAGGATAAGGTCCACTCTAAAAAAGAGATGGGCTTTCAAAGAGCGTCTAAAGATTTGAAGGCTGTGGGAAAGTCTGATTGAGCGTGGTAGGGAATTCCATAAGTGGGGAGCAGCATGGGAGAAGTCTTGAAGGCGGGAGTGAGAGGTAGTTATCAGAGACAAGACAAGGTGCAGGTCAGAGGTAATACCGCTGACAACCTGTTTGAAAAACTAAGGGATGTCATTGCAACACGGCTTATCCTGCTTGGACTCTCCTGATGATATGTGATTTCTGATAACGTCACCAATATTGTTAGAGCATTACATCGGGAGGAATTCCATCACATTCCCTGTTTTGTTCACACAATCAACTTGGTGGCACAGAACTTTTAAAAAATGACACTGACATGCAGGAGATGCTGTCTGTGTCCCGAAATATTTAGGGTAATTTTCGGGATTCTGCAACAGCATGCAGGAGATTACAGCAGCTGCAAGAAGAAAACAATTTAGCGGGAATGTACTTTAGTCCAGCGCAATGGAGAATAATTTCTGTGTTGTGCAAGGTGCTGAAACCATTCACAGTAGTCACGTGTGAAGAGTGAAGTCAAGTGATTCCCCTAATTAGACATTTTGAAAAGCAACAAGAGAGATTGAAGGAGGAAATGAAACAAAGCAATTCAGCTAATTATGTTGTACTTGTAGTCTAAGTACTTTATTCGCTTCGCCAGGATCCAAGAGTTTTCAACATCTTGAAATCGGATCATTACATTTTGGCAACTGTGCTTGATTCTAGGTTTAAGAGCTATGTCTTCTCTTTCTTTCCAAATGATCCAGATCTTAAGAGATGCAATGAGCTCCTGGCCAGCAAGCTGACAGCTCAAGTAGTACATGACACAATGACGTCTCCTCCTTCAGTTTCTCTGGAAATTGCTGCTAGGATAAAACTTAGCTTTCCCAAGACACCCAGTGTTGATGCAGATGAGTCTGCACAACATTTTGACATTTGGTGGTCTGGTCTAAAAGAATTGCCCAAAAATCGTGACAAAAATGAACTAAAAATTCCATGAGGAAGGCCATTATCGGCAATTACATCAAATTGCACAGACTTCTGTGATGGTGGATTCCAGTGGGGAGGAATTAGTATTGTTTAAGGATGATGTACACACTGATGAGAGTGAATATGAAGATAGTGTAGATTGCAGGTGCTGAGGTCTAGCTGAGAGAAGGGAGCTAGCTGATGCTGGTATGATTGGTAATATTTTGAGTAGAATGGCATGTTGGCAATTTTATGTTTTTCTACAGTAAACTTTCACTTTTATTAGAGAGGTGTTTATTTCTTTAAAAGGGTACAAGCTTTTTATTTACATTTTGGTTTTCCTGACTTAAAACCACTATGATCTTGAACATAGGCTTTAGCACATGAGATAGAGGAATTAGTATCATCATGACTGAGACTGGAGAGTGACAAGAACAATGTGACTGAAGACTGGAGAGTGACAAGGACTCTGCCTCCCCTTCGTTTCTGTATGACATATGGCAGAGTAAAATGTGACTGGATACTTGTGATAACACTGCCAGCCCTATTATTTGAATTTCTGTTTCAGCACTAAACACTGTCACCTCTCCTATTTCTGGGTGAGCTATGGCACAGTACAATGTAACTTCAGATTTTGAAGAACATTGCCAACCCTATTATTTCTATTTCAGTAATGACAATTAGCAATGGAGTAATGGAGCTCTCCTGATTGTCACTGGAGACTTTGAAGAACACTGCTACCCCTCATATTTCTTTTCTACTTATGACACTGCCCAACTGCACTAGAGACTGCCAAGAAATGTGCTACCCCTTCTGTGTCCCTCTGTGAAATGGCGCTGGATCACCGTGGAGGGCGGTACTTATAGAAACCAAAACTCGCGACATCCGACGACGTAACAATGACATTTTGCCTCGGTTTCAATTCTGAGGGCGATGAAAGTACCGAGCCTGCTAAGTTCGGGTGTGTTTGGTTCTCGGGGAACCGAGCCTGAGCATCTCTAATTGTCATATATTAAAGTTACACTCATGAAAATGTGTACAATTGAGCATAGTTTTTTCAAGTCTTTAGTCTGTAAAACTGGATATCAGGGAGATAAAAAGTAAAAATAAAGCTGCTTATCGATCTGTACATTATATTGTTATATGTTACTTCTTATTCCTGCTTTGAAAGTTACAAGTTAGTTAATGGTCCTTTAATTTATTCTTATATTCTTGGAAAAAGAGCAGAATACAGAGACGGAAGCTATGAACAAAGAAAAGACACAAATTAACTCAGAAGAACCTAATGGAACAAACAAACAGATTGGAAATGACACGAACAGGTAACCTGCAATCTCATGGGAAGTATTTAGTGAACAGTATGGGTCTGTGTTTTTAGAAGCAGTTTTAAAATGTGTGCAGCAAAAATGGTGCATTTATGTGTTTATGTTGAGTTGTACATATGTGCATTTCAAAATGAAAATGTAAATGTGCCTGCATGAACATACATTTACGGTGGATCAAGGTCCGGTATAGATATATTATGTTGCAGCAGCATACTCAAAACACCATTCATCATCATCAACGCGATGGTGTTTAATGGCATTTTGGATTTAAAAAAGAACAATGGAATAATTAAATAATTGTAAAAAAAAATGCTATGGTCCCCACCACAAAAAGAAATCCTAGCACCAGGGGCCAGCTATGATAGGCTGGACTGGCCACACTATGACAAGGCAACCGCAGCATTGGTTCCCCATGTCATAATGGGACACAGCTCCAACTTGTTAAGCACAGTGCTTAACTCCTTAGGGAAATCATGTCCACCAAAAAATACCCCCCCTGAAATAAACAGCTCCATGCTGAAAGCACCGGCGCTCCTCACACCAACAGTGTGTAGTGGTTGTTGTCATTATAGTGTGACACACAATGAAAATTTCTTTAAATAAAGACTACCCACAATCGCTCACTCACCAATTTATTATTCACATAAATCAGGAGTGATCCTCTTCTTTGTTCCAACTTTTAATCCAAATGAAATAAAAAATCCCCATATTGAAGATGCTAACCTGCTCCTTGCGGAGCTTCGCCGCAACTGATAGGTCGAAAGACCTGTCTACAACTAACCAATACAGAACAGCTTTGTTCTGATTGACCAGTGTGAGAAAACTGCTCTGATTGGTAAGTTGCATCTAGTTCTCATTTGTAGGTCTTGTCGTAATCACTGTATCAATGAGGTTCATTCATTTTACAATTATTCTACTTGCAATACATGCTGATCAATGTACATGAGCAGATAGTACTTTATCATGTACTGATATTAGTATCAGCTAAGTGGCTGAATATTTATTTCACTACTCTGTTTCACTACTGTGTTCAATTCTGGAGGATATAAATACATTAAAGACTGCACAAAGAAAGGCAACAAAAATGGTGCATGGCCTACAGCACAAAACTTACCTGGACAGACTCAAAGATCTTAATATGTATAGTATGGAGCAGAGAAGGGAAAAGTGGATATGATAGAAACTTTCAAACATATAAAGGGTTTGAACAAGGTACAGGAGGGGAATATTCTTCTAAGGACGAGAAGTACTAGAACATGAGGACATGCACTGAAAGTGGAGGGAAGGAGGTTCAGAGGAAATTTGAAAAAAAACTACTTCACAGAAAGGGTAATGGATAAGTGGAATATCCTCCCATCAGAGGTGGTAGAGGCTAATAAGAGTAGAGCAGTTTAAACATGCTTGGCGTAGACATAAAAATATCCTTATAAAGAATAAAGGTTCAAATGGGTTTAAGGTAAAGTTGGTTAATAAAAAAAAATGGGCAGACTAGATGGGCCAAGCGGTTCTTATCTGCCATCAAATTCTATATTTCTATGTTACTCTAATATCCCCCATCACTTATCTTTCAGACAACTTCAAAACACACAGTTTGCATCACTATTTCCAGACCTGGGAGCCAGTCTAGATGACTGGATCTCTCTTCTTCACAGTATAGTTGATCCTGAGTCTGTAAAGTCATTGGAAGGAAGCCTAGCAGAAAAAAAGAACTTGGATGTGGAAGAGCAGCTTTTCCTGGAGGTATGGAAATATCTTCATTTTCTTGGTGTATAAAAGGACTACATCTCTTCTATATAGACTAACTTACATGTAAAGTGTTGCTTAAATACTGAAGTAATATTTATGGTTTTCTTAACAACCATATTGCATACAATCGGCCTGATTCATTAAGAAAAATAAGGCAAAAAAATTAGTACGTTTTCTCCTGGACAAAACCATGTTACAACGCAAGGGGTGCATAATAGTGTGCAAATTAGTTTATTATTTTGCACATAAGTTAAATACCGGCTGTTTTTTCATGTAGCACACAAATACTTGATAGCATTATTTGTACACTGAAATTTAAAGATTTAAAGTTGATCTAGAACATGCCTTACCCTAACTATAAATCTGACATCACATTTTAAATTTTAAAATTACCTTCCCCTTCAATGCAACATGGTTTTGCCAAGGTGCAAACTCATACTTGCCAACTCTCCCGGAAAGTCCGGGAGAGTCTCCCGGGCTCCCGCGAGAGATGGCATTTGTCTCGCATCCCGGAATTCCCTTGTTAAAATGTCGCGATTCACAGAGAATCGCTTCATTTGACGTGATTCTCGGTGAATCGCACCATTTTGCCCCCCCCCCCCCGCGCGAAAATGTCATTTCCGTCGTAGGGGGCAGGGCCAAAATGCTGTGTTTGGCCGTGCCCCGCTCCCTCCCACCCTCCAGTCACGCCCCTCTCCTGGAAACAAGTTTCCGAGAGTAGGTAAGTATGAAGTTACTATTTTTATTTGCTTTACTTTCCTTAATGAATCAGGCACTATGTAAGTAATTGATTTTGCATTTAGAAGATTTCAAAATATATAAAATACCAAGCTGCCCCTTACATAAAAAGCTCAAATAAAGATATAAATATAACAGCTTGATAAACAATTAATCATTGCTGCCTGATCCGGAGCTCACAGTGTAGAGGAAGAATGGCAGAGCTGAAAGCAAAGGGAGTGAGCGTAGCTAGGAAAGGAGAATGACACAATTGAAATGTGGGTGCAGGAGGGTTTTTCAAAGAGCTTATACAGATTTGAAGACTGAAGGAAAGAGAAGGCTGGAGAGTAGTGAAGGCAAGGGTAGCGTATGATTGGGAATAATAGTAGTAGGTTCTCCTCTTGTTCTGTACTCCTGGTTTGGTCCTTTGGGCTTTGTTAGAAAAAGAGTGTGAAAAGCTTGAATTTTTGTCTGTAATTTTAAAAGTGCTCAAGCATCTCTCACCACATTCTATGCCTCAGCACTTCCTGTGCCCCCCTTTGGTCTCTGAGTAAAGGTTTTGCCATAAAGATATCCTATGAATCCCATTTTAGTTGAGCTGCTTAGGATTTACTGTGTTAGCTGTGTTAAATATAAAATAAAGTTTCTGTAAAGTAAATATTGTAAAGTAAATCCGATGGTGTAAGCCTGTGTTAAGAATATGACTATTCTCAGCACTTTGAAAGGTTTTATTCATCCCTTATGTGCAATGTTCCCCACAAATCATTTAACAAGACATCTTTCATAAATCTAAAATTATGCTTTCTTGACATTCTAGAAGAACGATGATGCAGTGGAAGAACTAAAAGAAGAAGGATGGCGGTTCATTCATAGCCTGAAGTCACAGCTCAGAAGTGAAGAAATCTTCACAGTTGACCCAGTAATGTCAGATCTAGGTATAAGGGCTACTTTGTCATATCACCACATGACCTTTGAAACTCTGTAGTTCCATACAGTATTTAGCGGGGTTGCAGTGTTAAAACAGCAGTATGCTGAAATTTTAATCTGGACTGTGTACATTCTGTATCAAAGTATGAATTTACTGGTACCAAACCACTGCTTTATTCACTTGTACAAATCTATGGCTTTTTAACAGAAATGATGTCAATTCCTGCTCATTCCCAGCCACAGAAGAGAGACACTAGTGTAACTGGAAAAGAAAATGTCCAAGGTACCACTTTTCAAAAAGTCACATATAAAAGTTGCACCTGTGTTTATGATTGACATAGAAATATTACCATTGTGAGAGTGCCATTCTTGTGAAGGTCAAATCAATGACATATTTATAGAACTGCATCACATAGTAAATGATCATGTCTGAATCCAAATTGTAGATTATCATTGATTGGGAGCTCTGATTATTTTTTGTTTCATCTCAATCCTTACCACTGCATGCACTACACTGCTTACATGTTAACTTTAAGCCTCAACTGAAATTGGGGACGTTTGTTTGTTGTCTCTATCAGCCACGGACCATGTAATGATTTTCATCTGATTTATTTATTATTTAATCATTTAGTATTTATTTATTGATTATTCATTATTTAATATAATATTACCCATACACCTATTACCTATATAGATTTCCTGATGCATGAGGATTGTTATCTTACGTCCACTGTCATTTCCATCATCCTCGCAACCTTTCCAGGTAGTGAACAAAGTCTTGAATTTCTATGAGATTGGAGATTTTCCTGCCTACAATGATTCAGGATACAGCCATGAGCACACTGTCTACCAGAGAAGGCAACTTCCAACACACAGTTTCACAACTCCCCCTATTTTCTTCTATGTAGTGGACAGAGATGTACTAGAATTTCCATGGAGTAGACAAATTAGTTGGATTGTGGGGTTTCCACACTTAAATACTATATGTAGAAAGTAGAAAGATTATTGTCACTTGAGCTCCTTCAGCCCCTTACTCATTCTATTGGATGGTTAAATAAGGCGATAAGGTCAGTGAAGAGTGCATGTAAACTTTGTTTCAATAGTAGTTGCTTGAACTAAATCTAATATCTAAACATTGTGCTCAGGTTGTCATCGTCTGAAAGAAGCACTTAATGGAGTCCAGTCTATTAAAGAGAAGTACAAATGGGTCCTGCAGGTACCCGAGAGAGAGCTTTCAATGAAGTTCCAGGAGGTGAGAAGAGTAGATTATATTATCATCCAACATGATGCTAGATATTGCATTATTTACATGAAGAAGAGAAGAGGTGGTTGGGGATAGTATTTATCTATACAGTATTGACAATAAGATATTGCATTGTATGTACTGGAGAAAAACAAATGCTTATTAGTCTGTTACAATATCATAAAATAAACAATGACATACAATTACCATAGGATCTTTACAGACAATAGGTCCTTTTTTAAGGCTATGGTCAGCTCATATCAAGATGACATCCACATTACAACATCCAAGGGGTACTGTGTGCCAAAGCTATAGTGCGACATTTTATACCCATAGATAGCACTGCAACATAGGATATTATATGTTACATTTTTATATTACTAGAAATATATATACAAACATTTTTCTAGTCCTATTTTGGATAGATACAGTTCACTTGTGTGGAAAGATAGTTGAAGTTTGAGTCTATAGGGCAAATTGTAGCAATACATAAAGAAGCACAGCTGCAATTTAGCTGCTCTGCCCTCCTCAACGATGACTTTTTTTCTGTTTACCGGCAAATGGAGAAAGTACTATGCTCATAACGCTTTCTCCCTGAAGAGATCCAGCAAACCCGGAGAGACTTCAGCTGAGTCCCTTTGAAATAGACCAACAATGCCATCCTAAGATGGTGTCGCTTAGTAAATCACATAATGCTGCTGTCCCCATAGAGGTCTATGGGGACAATGGTAAGTTTAGGTAAATAGGTTAATGTTGGGGAAATCTATGATTTCTCCAGAGTTAACCCTTTGATAAATAAGAAAAAATGGCGAAAGAGCCTTTTGCCGGTGTTTACAGCAGCATTTTGGCTCTTCATCACTTGTTAAATAGACCCCTATATATTTTATATGTTTATGTTATATGTATTATAAGTACAGGCATCCAGTGTTAGTTGTAGTTTTAGTAGCAGCAGTCACCACTGGAGGGCAGAGGTCCAACTAACGTCTTACTTCCACACAAGCAAAGTGTTTATTTTCTGCTAATGCTGTGTGGGAGATTTATTGTATCTTTATAATTTCAGGTTGCAGGATTAAAAATCTTTTAGACATCAAGTTAGAGGGTGGAGGCAAAGTTAGGCTCAGTAGTAAAACCTGGGCTAGGCCTAGGTTTACAATGTAGGCTTTAACATAAATTATGGCCATCAATGTTTCAATATATTGATACTAGAAATAGTTAGGTTAAGGACTAAGGGAAGATATTTTGTATTAATTTTTTTACATTCTTGCCGGCCTAAAATTTTGGACCACTTGGATTAAGATACGTTAGAGACTCTTGTCTTCCTCAAAGGCATTGTGGCGGACAGAGAGTTTATTGTAAGGAGAATACCATGCAATATCCAAGATGGGACCAGGGCAAATACCCCCTTTGGCCACATATTAGAATAGAGCATGACAGGTAATTAATATAGTATGAGAATAGGGGTAATAAATGGTTTTACTTTCCTTCACACAGATCCTGGTGGACTTGGGTTCCAAGAATGGGAAAGGTCTGTACAGAGCTCGAGTTCGTGTGTGTGTGGCTGGGAAATCCACATCATTTATCAGCCTGGTTGGCCTGGAGAACAGTTCTCTTTACCGTAGTATGCCAGGACTCATTGCAGTCGCAATGGACACACTGAAAACGTAAAAAAATTGTCAACATAAACAAATGGCAAAAATAGAAGAGATCAGCAAGATCAATACAAATGTGGACGCAGGGTCAACAAAAAATTCCTTATTGCTGTGTTGTTCATTCAAGGGAGACCCAAAGGTCTATGCCTACGTCATGCCACAATACAGTGGTAAATTGTGACCGGCGTAATATTACTAAATGCATCCGCTGTCTCAAAAGACAATGCCGGCAATGGGGCTGGCTAAAGGGCTGTGCACTTAAATGAAATATCATCATCATCATCATGTATTTATATAGCGCCACAAATTTTTCAGCGCTGTACAGAGAACTCATTCACAGCAGTCCCTGCCCTATTGGAGCTTACAGTCTAAATTCCTTAACACACACACACAGACAGACAGACAGAAACACAGGCTAGGGTCAATTTGATAGCAGCCAATTAACCTACTAGTATGTTTTTGGAGTGTGGGAGGAAACCGGAGCACCCGGAGGAAACCCACGCAAGCATGGGGAGAACATACAAACTCCACACAGATAAGGCCATGGTCCAGAATCAAACTCATGACCCCAGTATTGTGAGGAAAAAAGTACTAACCACTTAGCCACCGTGCTGCCCTGATTATTTTTCTAAATCCCTATTTTTTTTGCTAAAATCACAGATTTTTGCTTTTTTTCCCCCCTACATTATTATTAACCTCAATAACAATTTCAAGTCATTTGCAGTCAATTTTGCTGTAATGCCCTCACAATATTGGTGGCGTTATCAGAAATGACATATCTTGAGGAGAGTCCAAGAGGGATAAGCCATGTTGCAATGACATCCCTCAGTTTTTGTAACAGATTGTCAGCTGTATGCCTTTTAGTGAAGCCGGATTTTCGTTTAAATCAGAAGATACCATTGTAATCGTCATCCCATTCCATGTTTTTATCTGTTGGTATCAAAATACACAGTAACTCTTTGTTATATTGTTTTCCATTTGAATCCTGTACTTGTGAACCGTATACTTGCACAGATAATACAATGGGCTCTATGTAGCAAGGGAAATATTGAGAAAGAGCAGCACATTCCCACTCCTTCCTCCATATTTGCCTTTGGGTGGTTTCTTACATGACCGGAGGATTAGCCAGGGAAACGAGAGCGTGTATTGATATTAATTATTAGCTTGCGGCTCCATACCCTTCTTCTTGCACCAAAATCCTCAGTCACCTCTGAGATTGAGGTAGTCAGCTCTGCTCTGTATTGGCCTTAACGTCAGTGCAGATTTCTAGTGTTAGTAACAGACACCAATGGAAAGCAAAAAGAAGTCCAAAAAATGGAGCACTAGAGCTCTATGTATGTGAGAATATAGACCCAATGTGCCTAGATAAACAATGTTTTAAGATGCAATTCAATAAAGTTTTTTTATATTTATATATATATCTGTCTATTTGTATCATTTTGCACCATAATGTGGCTCTTTCCTGACAGATCTAACTGTTTAGTGCATGTGTGAATTTATTGGTTGACCTGAAAGAGGAGGAGAGGGCAGCTGACCAGATGGAATGTAGTTGCCCAGCTTAGCATCTGAACGGCCAGATCTGCACAATTTCGCCATAGACATATGTGACCAAATTTAAAATCTAACTATCACTGTAAATGTGTAATATTATATTAGACTACACATCAATATAGCATACTTTTATTTCATCTCATTAAATCACTAAACAACCACTAATTGTGTAACCCCCCCCCCCCCCCCCCCGTCCCATATACACACACTAATTTGATTGGATAATCTTATATATTTTACTATTTGTTAGTTATATTTAAAATCCTCTTAAACAGAATACTGTCCCACTAATGCCTTTAAAACGCAATAGTAAGAGAAAGAAAAAAAATCACAAATGTAAGTGTAAAACCTACCATTGATCTATTCTACTATTCAACTACTCTACTACTATTCTACTCTGTACAACTTGGCCTCCGCCTTCGCTCCCTCCCTCTTCCCTCACACCCCATCCTCTCCCGAAAGTCAGCCCAGCTGGCACTTACGTAACTGCTTCCCAAAAGTTCTGGTTTCCCTGATCGGTGGGTGCTACAGCTGTTGTCTGTTGAGAGTGACGTGGTGAATGGAAAGTGTTGTCTCTTTAATATCATTCTTTCCTGATCTTTAACACTGAACAAATACTAAACCCTGTCAGTAGTCTATTTCAGCAATACCCTGCCTCTTTCAGCTCAGAATGCACAAACATACAGTACGACAATATATCGTTGTTAGTTTTTTCAAAGAAACGTGACTATAATAGAGGTATATAAATACATTGAAAATTATATGAGTAAACAATTCCATGCCTTGCCAGAATTCAAAGATGTTTTCCACATTTCTTACACAAGCTCCTTCACCCAGGATAGATGATGTAATGGTGTAGTATAAAAATGTTAATGTAGATTATAATATCAAAGCATAAAAAACTTTTTTAAGAACAAGACACTCCAAACAAACTCATGGCTATTCTCAACACCAATGCTAGTAGTATCCTAGCTACTAGAGAAGCAAATAACTTATGCCAAAGGCAGCCAGGTCCAGTAATATATAGGGATGACCTAGATAGGTTATCAATCGTTAATTATTGTTCTTTAGTCATCATCAGTTGTTATTTAAAAGGTTCAACAAAACATTTCAGTATTGGACCAGTCAATAGAACAAGTCATTAAAAAATCATGAAAAAAGAACTTGACTGTTTAGTGGGGGAGCCACCTACCTGCTGTGGCCCCGCCCTCTCTAGTGGCTATGGAAGGGGCCCAAGAAGTTTCTCTACTGTGGCCCAATATGTCTTTCGGTAGCCCTCGCTATGATAAGGTTATTCCTGAGCTTTTGGTATTATAATTTGTGTTTGGGAGCTTTACATCTGGATCAGCTTTTAAGAGGACAATGGTCTGCCAGTAAGAAAGACCAAGGCATGCCGGCCCTGTACAATTTGTGGTTATTCAGCCGTTGTGGTACTACATGTCTCAGCATAATTTTACTGTTGTTCCTTAGTGTATAATGTCAGGGGAATTGACACTGTTTTGGCACAGGACTACATTTGGAAAACAGGAACTGAAAATAAATATACATAAAAATGAACAAAATGTACATATCCTAGGTGACATCATTTTTAATTTGGTATAATTAAACAATAATTTAACTGGATATAAGTAACTTTGGGTCTCTACAATTCTGTCTACAATACACAATGACAGGAGCTAAGTAGAAAGGACTCTAGTACACCGAGTGTGCTCACCTATCACACTTTGCCGTTGATGTATTGTTAGTATTGCGCAATACTTATTGCTCCATTCTGTCCACTAGTAGCCAGTAAGCTGCCTACAACATGTCTGGGAATTTTCCTAGTTTCTATTGCATAACATAATATTATCACTAGCACATCATCATGACATATATTTTTGTCCACCCTATGAAACAAATGGAAATCATTGTACTGTTCCTTACTGTGCTATATCACATAGAACTTTACTTTTGCAGAATATAGTCCTCTGCCTTGTTTTCCTATAAAACTCCATCCGAACTTTCTATAAATCTACCCAGGACAACTGTCACCATTTATTCTACGGTGTTTCTAACCCTCGTCTATATATCTGATGGGCTGCAGAAATGACCAAGTCTCCATTGTATAAAGAGTGACTTGTCCTTGTATCAGGCCTCTCTTCCCCTTTGATTCTTTTTTTCAATGTTTTCCTGGCATGTTTTTATTTCCTAGTGTGTTGCACCTGCTTCTGTCTGTCCACATCGCTGGGTCACATTTCCATTTTATAGTCTCTTCATTAAAGTGAGCCCGGCGGTGGAGGGAGGGCAGCAACCAGTGAGAAGTTATACTGGCTGTGGAACAGCAGTGGGAATGGGAACTATAGCGTGGTTATGGGTCATTGTCACATTGAGCTTAGTTTTCTGCTGTTCAGGTAAGATCTTATTGTACATTACGTTGTCACCTGTCTACTCTCACTGCATGATCATTAGTCTTCTACCACAGTTCTGCCATCACTCAAACTTCATCTCTTATCATCACAAGTTCAGTGAATATAATGTATGTGTTAATAGTGATATAAAGATTCCTTCTGAGCTTATTAGTGTTTGAAATATTTCTGTCATACCTCTTACAACCTTTCCTTCTTTGTATCTTTCATATATTGTTAGCTCCTTATAAAATACACCGATACTGAGTGATAAAAGGTTAATGAAAAAAAACTCCATCTTCAAACTGTTGGTCAATGCAACCCTATAAAATAGATTGTTAACATTCATCCAACTCATCTTAGAGGGATTAGTGAAATACACTGTAACTCTCAGAAGTGTTTGTTTGACTTATAAATTCAATATATGTGTGTTACCTGCCTGAGTTTTATATATTTGCTGTACTTGGGGCGTTGTATAGGGTATGTGCTAATGTGAATTAGGTAGTCTGGTGCGATGTGGGCTCTGTAACAAAAATACAAAACACGAAGACGTACAGAGTTTTGCTATTTGTGGACATGGTTTTATTTTTATCTACATAGATCTGATAAAATGTTCACACAGAGAAACACTTGCAGAGAAAATAACCTTTTTGTTTGGTGCAAAATGATTGTATTCCCATTACCCAGAAACAAATGAGAATGCTGTAACTCAGCCTGATTCATTTAGACAAACAATACACATGAATTTACACTGTGTCTATTATTGGGTTCTTACAACACATCTTCTTTGAACACCAGAGTTACATACACTATACTACAGTAGTAGCTGTAGTAAAAAGAAACAAGGGAATCTAGCTTGTTTCCACTTCTCTATCTCCTTCGTTAAGGCTCATTTATAGATCAAGCAAAAATGAAAACCTGGAGCACAAATGCAGTTTTGTTACATGCTTCCTTTGGCACAAACAAACCCAGTTTCATGAGTAAGTGCATAGTTTTGTGGCCCAAGATGGTGTCGTATAGGTGGATAATAAACTTTAGACTGCTGATTCCCTCAGCTTAACACCATACATTAATATTGTTAATCTTAGCACTGTAAACTTAACTATAATAAAGACATGACAACTTTGTAGTGGCAAATAAAATAATCTTTTTATTTATTTATCTATTTACCTATAAAGGGTGGCGGCGAGAGCAATTCAATCAGCTAACAACTAATATAGGAAAACCGAACAGTGTATGGCCCACAGGCACTAACCACTGGTCCCAGGCACCACAGTCCTTTACGATCGGCCGGTGCTAAATCTGGCGTTATCGTGACCACTCCCTTCTGGGCTCCCCAAGACGTACGCGCACAGTGCTGGTCAAGGGGTCCTCGCACAGAGGTACCAAGAGCCAGGGTGCTTCGAAAAGAGCGATTACGTGCGGCCAATCAGCAGTAGCACCGTATGAATTAGTCGCTGATTGAAAAAGCTCTCCTGCCACGCTGGAGTCCATTTAACGGACCACCAGCCCGCCACCCATAGACCCCACTAACTGACCTACTCTCCAAAAAAGCTTCTCTATAAAAATCGAATTGCCTTCCTCCGACAGGTGAACCCCATCATTCCTATACAGGTTACTCAAATCAGATCTTATTAGAGGATGATCTACCACGATCCCTCCTAATTGCAGAATTATTTTTCTTGTTGTTCTATTCAATTCTGCTACCATGTTTTTTATCTTGCGAAGAGCTATCTCCGCTCGCCAGTTAATTCGTGGTATAATATTGGACCAGCAAATAATAACTGAAGGCCAAAGCCTCTTAATACTTCTCAGGTCCTCTCTGATAGCAATGATTAAGTCCAGAGACTTACCTATGCCCACATCATTACCCCCCAAATGTATCACCAACACATCTGGAGGGCCTGCTTTATCAATCTCTGCAGACAGAAGTGGCATCAAACCTTGCCATCTCATACCTCTTTTCCCGAACCAACGAATATCAACTGGCCTTACAAAGGCATCTTTGTTGTTGGCAAACTTATATCTGGACGCCCAGAACACAAATGAATGCCCAACAATCCATATGGTTATCCTCTGAGTAGAGCAACCTGTAACACAGATAATAGGATCCGTCACCACCAGGTCGTACTCAATTAACCATAACCGCCGATAGACTCGGCCCCACCAATCCACTTTATAGCACCACTCCTTGAAACATAGGAAAATTATGTGACTTTTAAGTGACTTTAACGTGACTTTATGAATTAATTAAGTAAGGGGAAAAAAGTGTTAACCAAGATGAAGGTGAAAACCATAACCCCGGAGGCACACCACTAATCAGGCCTTTATCGGAGGAAAAAATGGCAAAAGCCCTTCATGCCCCCGTATAAAAACAACAGCGAGCAGAGAAGCCCAAGGTTAACACTGGACGGGGAGTATACTATTGCTTTATCAATCACCTATTAGGTCTAATCTACCTTTTGTATGCATCTAACTTCCAACGCCCTAAAGCTTTAATGGCGCTAACGGAAGAACCACCTTCAGCAGCAACAGTAGCCGCACCAATCCTGAAGGAGTGAGTGCCAAATAATGACGGATCTAGCCCCACGTGCCTCAGTGCACTCTTAAATATGGCCGTGAACTGAAATTTCAACAAAGGAAATCCGTCAGTATGGATCAGCCAGGGCTCAGAATTATGTGGTCTAATTCTTTGGAACTCATTGCACAGTGCCACGGGACAGATATCACAATCCCCTTGTGCAGAAATGGATATCCATTGACCACGACCCGCTTGATCTGTTTTGGATCTGAGGATTTGACAAGACAGCATGTTAACATCCAACAACATATGTTTCGCTGACAAGGCATTCCCCAAATTATGCTTAGACTGCGCCACCAACTCACTCACTCTAAACGCACCAAAGAAGGCAAGCGAAAAAGCTGAGCGAAAGAGCAAAGACTCATAAGCACTTTCTGTAATGACCGCCAGCGCAGACATAAGCTTCCTCAATACATTCTTGTCAACCGGCCTTCTCATATCCTCCTTACCTGGTTGCATCCGCAACCAGCCTTTCAAGGCCTTAGTGACTAAGAACCCTTTAGTAAAATCAGTCCACCCATAGAGTTTGGCCATAAATGAAATTCCTGCCAGCATAGCCGCCATTAAAGTTTTAGAAATGCCCTGCTGATACTTAAACCAAATAAAATCAAGCATGTCAGCGCTCTGACCTGAGTCACACCGACCGTGCGACTGTATGTACTGTCTCCATTGACGCCATGCTGCACGATATGCTCTCCTGGTGGAAGGGGCCAAGGAAGCTTCCGCCAGTTTTACAATACCCGCTCGACTACCTGCCAAACAAAAGGGGGACATGGCGTACCCGAAAAGTCTGCCTGCGGAGCCAGTTCCCTAAAACTGTCCTCGGGATAACGCGTCCGCTACCTCATTCTCCGCACCAGGCACATGTCTTGCTCTGAATGTAATGTCATTCTCAAGGCATCGCAGCACCAGGTGCCTCAACAACTCGATTGCAGGAATGGATGATGCGCTCTGTTTATTAATGCACTGCACTACGCCCAGATTATCGCACCAGAATATAACCTCCTGCCCTCTTAACAGTGATGCCCATAATTCCACCGCTACTAAAATGGGAAACAACTCCAGTACTAGCAGGTTGCCTAGCAACCCTTTGTCACGCCATGCCTCTGGCCACCGATCCGCACACCATATACCTTTAAAGTAAGCTCCAAAACCAACCGACCCAGAGGCGTCTGTTACTAACTCCAGGTGCTTATTAGAGACTGGTGCAGCCGGCCAAATACGAATCCCGTTAAAGTTCTCTAAGAACCTTAACCACATACGCAAATCTTCTCTAATCTCCTTAGTTAGTGTAACCCTCGCATGTGGGCGCGACATTCCCACTGTAGCCAGCTGCATCTTTCTACAGAACACTTTTCCCATAGGAATAATTCTGCAGGAAAAATTGAAGTAACCTAACAATGATTGTGCCTGGCGTAAGGAAACAGACCTTGAAGCCAACGTAAGCTCGATTGATCTTACCAGCTTCTCCACCTTCTCCTGGGGTAACCTACAACAACCTTCCAGCGTGTCAATCTCGATTCCCAAGAATGACAAACGAGGTAGGGGGCCTTCTGTCTTGTCGTGTGCCACTGGCACCCCCAAGACAGAAAATAAGCCTTTAGCCGCAAACAGCATGTCTACGCACTCTGACGAGCCCGCCATTCCAATAAACAAAAAATCGTCCAAGTAGTGAGCTATCCCCACATGACCCGTCCCTGCCTGTATACACCAGTGCAAGAAGGAGCTGAACGCTTCAAAGAATGCACAGGACACTGCGCAACCCATTGGAAGACATTTGTCCACATAGTACCCATCTGGCAGACGGAAACCCATAAATCTAAAGGATTCTGGATGTAGGGAAAGCAGGCGAAAGGCAGCTTCAATATCTAGTTTCGCCAACAAAGCCCCCGACCCAAAGGATCTGATTAGATCTAAGGCTTCTTCAAACGACTGATAACTCACTGAGCTATCCTCCACGTCTATGGCATTGTTAACCGATTGCCCGTGAGGATGGGAAAGGTGCTGTATAAGCCTAAATTTCCTTACCGCCTTCTTAGGTACCACTCCCACTGGGGAGATTACCAAATCCGCTATGGGGGGAGATGGAAAGGGGCCAGCCATGCGGCCTAAATCTACTTCCTTCCGTACCTTCTCCCCTAAAATATCTGGGAAAACATAGGCTGACCGCAAATTCTTTTTTGCCTTAGCCGTAACGTTACCTACTATGGGAAGGGAAAAACCTCTTTTAAAACCTGCACCGCCTGCTTCCTATCCGGAAACAAGCAAAGCCACCTGTCCAGCTGCTCTGTCTGGACCGGCGAACACGCTTTACTGAGAGGGCCCTGACTCCCCCTTGCCCTTTCCTGCCCCTGGCCCGCCTTTAGTGCAATCACGGGCCGGATGTGGTCCTTTGCATTTGGCACAAGCATGCCTGTAGCTGCATGCATTTCCCCTAGTGCACGTGCCGCTGTTAAAGGCAAAGCACCTGTTTCTGTTCTGCGTTGGGGGAGAACCACGTCTCCCCTGCATGCGAAACCTCTGCGCCTTAAAATCCTGCCCCTCACTTTCCTTCGGACGCATCATCTCCATCCACGTCTCTACATCCTTACAATCAAATGGAATGATGCGCTTTCCTTTCACTTTCTCCCTGAAGCTCTCATCATATCTCCTCCAGATGGAGCCTCCATCTCTCCTATAGATCCCCGTAATAAGGTGTAAATATCGCCAGACATCCACCGCCGCCTCAGGCCTAGTTTCCAAATACACCAAAGCAAATACGCTAAACGCCGTTACCCAATTGGGGAATGACTTATAGGCTTCCTCTCCTATTCCCCCTTTCTCCTTGGCCTTTTCCAGCTCTTTCTTGCCCATTTTAGTTATAATGAAAATATCTACATACGCTCCCTTCTTGATCCTCTCTCTGGAACTCCTCCTAATTCCCGATGTCAGCGCTGTATACGAGCAATGGACAACTGGCCTTTTACCCCCGCTTTCTTTAACCGCAGCATGCGCCGGCTTCTTCTGGCTCTTTGCCCCACTAAAATGCTCATTCAGAATCCTCAACAATTTCTTGGCACTACTTTCCTGATCCGATGAGGACCCACTGTATATAGATGACACACTCGTACTACATGAAACCGTGCGAGACAAAACTTTACTGCACTCACCATGCGATGCGACCCCCGAACATGTCGCTTCGGCTCGCCGAGGTGCCATTTCTGCTGGCGTTGCACTCCTTGTGGCTGACAGCCGGCGTCTCCTTGAAGCTGCCGGACCTTCAGATAAGCCACGAACCTCCATTCCACTGCCACCCTGTCTTTCTGGGGAACAAAGAACATCATTACCTGTTCCTCTTGCCCTGTTCGCCGCATACCTGCGCTCTGACACCACTGACCTATGAGTCCGCCTATCATCCTCTACCTCTTCATAGCTTACCGAGCCCACGCGCCCTTGCTGCCGGTTTGCATAACTCAATTGGGGAGGCCTGCGCGGTGGCTCCCCCACAACCATGGGTCTATCATGATAATACGACCCTCTAACCTGCGGGTAGTCCCTGTCAACACCTTGCTGACCACATGGCTGCCCGCTGCCACGGCCCCCCATACAACTCTGATATTGGCCTCTCCATGCACACGCCTCCCTAAACTGCTCTTCAAAACTGACAGGAGGGAAAAGATAAGGACCATGCATGTATGATTCCTGACCTGGTTGAGAATGGAACGCTGGCCCTCCCCTCCCCGAACCCAGCCCCCACGATGGTAGAGGGCGCCGCTACTGGAGAGGCCCACCCGGACCTGCCCCTTGCTCATCATACTCGTGGAACCTGTCTCCAGCCCGACCGTGCCCTGCCTGGGCATCCATAAAGTCACAGAATTGCTGCCCCCCATCTCTCACATGGCGGCCCCCGCCGCCCCTATACTCACTGTCCAGGCTATCTGCGTAGTGCCCCAAATCCCAGTCATACCGATGTCTACCGCTCCCTTGATACTCCAATCTCCTTGAATGAGTGCCAGCCGGAGAATGAGAACTTCCCCTGTCCGAGACTCGCTCCCCCCGACTACCACCAGACACTTGCCGTGCTGAAGGGCCCCCTGTACCCCCCCTCCTACTCCTACTGACAGTCCCCAAACCTTTCTCCCTGTCCTTGCCCGCTGGAGACACAGACCTGGACCTGACGGTGCGCCGGCGTTCTCCCGGTGCCCAGCCCCCAGCCGGGGACGACGTTTCCATCCTGGATCTCCTAGCCTTGCCTCTCCCCCTAGTACCTTTCACCACATGCCTCTGCTTAAAGGACCTACTGGGAGCCCGGCCGCGAATGCTCATAGTACACGCGGCCGGGGAAGCTGACTCGTCCACTGCCTCCGGGCGTCCCTGGCTAATCTCTCCTTGCTGCCCCTCCGCCTCCTCTGCCCCCGCTAGCACTACTTCTGGACCCGGACTCCGTTCTCCAGACCCTTCAGGTAAAATGGTGGCCGCCATAATGCGAGGACTGAACGAGGGATTACTCTCTGCGGGAAGCTCGGTCAGGTCACTAAAACGAGCAGGGGGACCCGCGCTGCGCCTGGGGCGAGACATCTCTCCCAACAGTTTAGAGCAAAGGATAAGAACACGTGACAGCGCTATACAGTATACCCACAATCACCCAAATGACAAGCAACAATATCCCCACTGCTAACACAGAAAGAAATCAGGCACAATGAAAACACAGTTATTAAAACCACAAAAGCAACTTTAAAAACCAAATAATTTCACTTAGCCGGACAGCGATCCATTCAGCATAAAATCCTGAAGCCAGAGGAAGTTGTCCTGCCTGGCCAGAGATATATATGAAAACCTCCTTTTACTCCTCCCCCTAACATCCGGGAGCAGGCACTTCCTAAAACATTAACCCCTAATGTCCATGTCAGCTTCGTTGTAAGCATCCCTGTTTATTTACATTCAGCTTAAGGGCTTCATTCCTAAATCTGCACTATTTAGTGGATTAGGATGTTCCTTCAAATTAGGAGCAAAATTGTGCCTTTTTTTGTACCTACCTTCAAAATAAATAAACCTACTTCTGTGAAAAATTGCATTTCTAAACACACTTCAACTAATGTTCTAATAAATATGCAAAAGTTACACATGTAAAAAAAGAGAATTCCAATGCCCCTTCACTATCATGATTATAATGATCTAAGCCGGCGGTTCCCAAACTGTGTGCCGCGGCTCCCAGGGGTGCCGCGGCACTGTCACTGGGGTGCAGCGGGCCAGACATAGAAAAAAAGAAAGAAAACAGGAACATACCAATCCGCCGGGCGCCGGGACCCAGCAGACTCCTCTCTCCCGCAGCTGTCATTGAATATCGACGTCAGTGACAAGCTGCTGCGGGAGAGAGGAGGCGGCTGGGTCCCGGCGGATTGGTAAGTTCCTGTTTTCTATCTTTTTTCTATGGCTAGCGCCTGGCGCGGGGCAGAGTGAGGGGGATAGTAGCAAAGGAGGGGGACAGCGTGACAGAGGGCAGAGGAGGGGGGCAGCGTGACAGAGGGCAGAGGAGGGGGGGCAGCGTGACAGAGGGCAGAGGGGGGGCAGCGTGCCTGGATGCAGAGGGGGGCAGCGTGCCTGGATGCAGAGGGGGGCAGCGTGCCTGGATGCAGAGGGGCATTTTTGCATACAACTAAATAAGTATTTTGTCGTGACCTAAATAGTTATTACAATTTTTGGACCCAACTACTTCTAAAACAGGACTGCTCAGTAATTATTTTGGAGGGGTGCCTTGAAAAAATTTGGAGACTCTAAGGGTGCCGCAAACTGAAAAAGTTTGGGAACCACTGATCTAAGCAATAAACTAGGTACAGTCTTATTTTTACAGGCATGGTTCCAAGGATCGGGAAGTGCATGGTGAAATGCGCTTGACATACAAAAAGGTGCTTTATGTAAACAAGCTTCAGTCTTTTTTTGCTTTTTCCAGGTTCTAATTCTGAGAGTGAAGAAGAACATCTATTAAGGTATCTGTTTGAGGAGAAAGACTACAGGAAGGATCTGCGCCCAGTTGAACATGCAGATGATACGCTAGATGTATATTTGTCACTGACCCTCTCCAATCTCCTCTCACTTGTATGTCTATCTTTTATTATTATATCTTAGTTGAGAGACTTGTATAACATATTGGGAATTAGTATGACACGTCTGTTACAACATTTGGAAGGGTGTAAAGGGTGTAGAGCAAAAACATTTTTAATCTCTATCTAATACAAAATGTATGCATTATGCAGACACAGCTATATATTTGGCAATAATGAAAAATTCTGATGACAATTCATGGTAATTTGCATCTCTGTTGAATATAAGGGGTTAAAGTTTTAGCCCAACTTGATTTCCAGCTTGAAATCTACCACTTGTGTTCAGGCCCTCCGAGGTGTAAATTGTTATGAAGTTGCTCTCAGAATTTATTACATATGACATTATGCCTGGTTAAACTTAAATTATTTAACCAACTTCGCATACAGTTTTAATAATGGCTGTCACTGCAACTTTGGTGCCCTCTAGTGGATAAGTGAAAATATCCTCGATATTAAGAGAACTTTAGGCAATGGAAATGGTAATCTATGTGTTACGTCTTTTTTCTGGTTTGGTGAAGTACAAACAGTACTAAAAAATTTTAAGGTGCTAATAATAGACTTTGTGAATATAGTGATTATCATTAAAAGGAAATACTAGCAAATAATTATGCAATTAACATTATGACCAGTTAAAAATCAATGAAGATTTGTTTTATATATATATATATATATATATATATATATATATATATATATATATATATATGTGTGTCTGTCATCATCGTCTCGCACACTTGCCTCATGTTGAAATTAATACCCCCCAATATTGGTCTTGGTCCACACTTGGACAACAAGGACATAGGCATGGTTTGTTGGGATCATGGCCATGCCACATGGGTGCCACGTCCTCCAGGGTCTTGCCTAGTGCTTCTGAAGCACTAGACCATCCCCAAAGTATATTCTCTGCATGCAAAAGTAAAATAATAATACAATAATAAAAATATGTGTTTGCACTCCCTCTATCTCAACATGGTTTGTCCAGGTCACATTTGCACCCATTAGCTGGATTTGCTCCTAGCTCTAATTGAGGTCCATCATTTTTAGGCAATCTCTATTTTGTATACAGTTTGCATAGTTTAGTCAATAATCTCCTAATTATGACAACTAGACAGTTTCCTGGAAACAGACAAATCAGAATGAAATCCCTGATTTGTAACCTACAGTTTATGTCATTCCATTTATTATACATTTTGCTAATGATAATTAACAATTTATTTTATACTTTTATCACAGAACGAAGCAGATGAAACTCTCACTACAAATGTTTGGGTTGAGCAAGTAAGTCACCAAGTTTATAAGGTTCATTTATGAAATTGCTCTCACTGTACCCTACGTATGTTTTGCATTTTTTCACCTTTTCTAGGGCTAAAAAGCAAATGGCTGTTGAAAAAAACAAAAAAATGCATGTAAGGTATAATAAGGGGAACTGAGGGATTGAATCAGGGGGTGCATGTTAGCACCTAAAGGCCGGCTGTACTGATCTTCTAACATGCAATACTATAGAGAGCGAGCAAGATAGGATAATACAGCTAGAGCAAGAGAGCTAATGAAACACTTGACAGTAAACTGACAATTAATGTGAACTGAGGGGGTGTAAGATAAGCAATCAATACAAGTTCACAGATTAAGCACAGCAAATTAATGAGATGTGAAATCAGTAGTGAATAAACAGCAGACAGTGAACTAATTATTAGTGTGGATAGAGGGGTGTAAGAGTAATGACTTATATGAAAGTATTAGAACATCTCAGTGTATCTATTTTCAGACTAACCAGTTGGGATTTATTGTAACAGTTACAAATACAAAACATAGATACATTCTAACAATTAGAGAAGTTTATGGTAAGAACGGGAGATTTGATTGAAGAGTGTAATAAATTTGTAATTGGGTAGAAGAGTAAATGGGAATGTGAGACTAAATATTAATAAAGTTGAATTTATATAATTACTAAAATGAATTGTAACATACAACATATAAAGGAACAACTGATTAGCGTAAATACACAATAGGATTTGAGATTCAATAAATGCTATAATTAAAATTGAGTAATTATTTGAATTTACTGTGACGTGCCCCACAAGTATTTATCTGAAAGACGTATTGATTGCCAGGAATAAAGAATAGGGCGATATGGGATTATGGGCAACATATGAGCAAACAAAGGAACGCTAAAAAAAAAACCAGTCATGATTTGCTTAATGAGCTGCAACAAAATCTGACAGATGAAGCTGAAAATGTTTAATAGCGGAAATTAATTTTAACACATGATTGTGCATATGGAGGAAGTACTGATTAAAATATACACCAGCCTCTGGTATTCTATATTATTATTATTATTATTATTACTATTATTATTATTATCATTTATTTGTTAGGCGCCACAAGGTATCCGCAGCACCGCACACAGTACTAACAGTAGACTATACAGGTTGAAACCATACAGAACAATGAAAAAAAAGTACCAATACTTCAGAAACTCCAGCCAGTCATATGCAGAAAAGATGGAGCGGAAGAACAGGTATGGAGACAGGAGGGGAGGGGGCCCCGTTCATACGACCTTACATCCTAAGGGATTATCTATACTGATAATGTTACAACTGTTTCATTACTAATTCACTGTGACACACCCTATAGTGCACATTGTTTGCTGGGAATTTAAGACCCTGGATTTTAGCAGCATTTTAGATGAAATAAGGAAACCTTTAATTAATTAATTATTTAATTAAATTATTAACGGGAGTAAACCCAAGTATAGGTAGGATTGAGGTTCAAGTAACATTTTTACTGTCCTCCCCCCGTTTTGACAGTACCCGTAAACCTTCAAAAGGTCGCTCAGAATGCTGTCATGGGGGCAGTTCTAAAATCCACAATGAATGTGCTGTCAGTGGCTGTGTTCTCTGTGTCTGGTAAACTGGACAATTAAGCACACTGAATTGCGCACCGGCATTTGTTTTTGTAAATTACCTCTATTGTGTTTATTGCTAGGTTCAGAAATACTTATTCTGGAGATAATAATGAGCAAATATTTAAGTTGTTTAAAATGTATTACTACTGAGCTAGATAATTCAACTGACGTGTGCCAAATAAGTTTGAACAGATAGTAGCCTGCACTCTTACATCCCTTCCTATCCCCTCTAATCACTGTAAGAAATAAATTAGGAGAGCTTTCTATTAACTAAGGAAACGTTGATTTCATACTTTAATAGCTTCTTTAAAGGATACTAGAATTATTGCAATAGGACTGAATTTCAGCAGCTTTTTTATCTTCTAGATGGAATTGCTACATGTAGGGTGCTTGAGTTTTAGATGTTTTGGAAACAAACTGTGTGTTGGCATAGAACAGATCCCATAGACAATAGTGATAAGAATTAACAGCAGATATCAATTGTTTTTACTGACATGAAATGCTGCTGCCAATGGAAGTTTGTGTCTGTTGCAGAACTCCTGATACTTTTATATGCTGTTTGTAACCATGAGGCTGCAGAAACATGAATACAATGTGTGCAGATACCCCTGCAGATATCAGTTGTTGAATATACATGAAAGAGCTGACATCTCTTTGAAGCTTCTTGAGAAGGGTGCAGCCATGCTTTCTTACAATTGTTGTCATGTTCCTTCCTGTATTGCTTTGGAAGTTCATAACAATTGCTAAGCAGCAATTTGTCTTTATCAATGACTGATAGACTGTCAATAGAACACATACAAACCAAATGCAAAAATGTTGTGGATCAGTATTCTATATTTAGCCCGTTAACCTTATCCTATTAAACGCAAAATATTATAAATAACATGCACTTCACAGGAGGAGCAGTATTAAGTGGTGGTAGCACTGGATTTAGAGAACTTGTATTTTGTGAGCCAGACCTTTGTCAGTATGACAGCTTAGATTAATCCATCTATATATTTAGTTGTACAATATTACAGAGATTGCATCTGTTACATACCCTAAATAATAAAGCTATAAATAATTATTTTCTGTAGCAGACCTTTCCTTTATTGTGCGGAGTTTGCAATCAGTATTGGTAGCAGGTATGACAATGGTTTCCTGCTGTCAAACATGCAATTGTGGGGGCACCAGTTAATCTACACATTGAATCGCCAAATATAGGTATTTCTTTTAGTCTAATGTAGTTACACTGTCTCACCTGCACATTCTCTTTACAGGGATGGTTTGATACAAGACTTTCATGGAATATGACAGAGTTCTATGGCATTGATATACTCAGAGTATCTCCGGACATGGTGTGGCAACCAAAACTTATCCTGGAGAACAAGTGAGAGGGGTTAACAGCAAAAAGCTTTCAAATTACTTTCTATTACCCAACGAGTTATGAATCTGAAAATATGAATATGATTAGGTGATGCTCCCATGCATGTAACATTCAACGCAGGAGATCTTCTCTCCTGCTGCAGCTGGCCTTGATATTAAAGATCCTCTTCAATTACCTCTCATGACGTACACACTGCACAATCAAAGGACAACATAACATGTCAAATCAGTTCTCAGAAGCATTTGTGTGAACACTGTCTATCCGTCCACCCCAGATCTGATCAATTGTTTTAGGTCAACTGTTGCAAGTGAAAGTTGTTTTGTAGAACTTGATATAGAGATTAACAGGTTAAGGCTTTGAGAATTAATAAGCACATTATATTTTTTGAGATGGTTTGGGGAAAGCTCTCCTTGTGTGTGGGAGGGGGAGAGGGGTTAGGATGCAGCCCTGTCTCCCTAAAGAAGGTTGTCTGTATCCTTCAACTGCTAAGGAAACATAAATAGTACATAAGTTTAAGGCAATTCTATGCTATAATTTGTCACTTATTGGTACATTTTGGATTTGCTCACTCTAGTGTGGTAAAGTAGAGATGAACTTTCCACTATACCACCTTCCCTATTCCCGTTCCAACGTCCTTTCCTTTTGTGCCTTAACCGTACGTACTTTTTACATTATATTTTTTCACACATAGGCAATAGATTTCCTAGTAAAAACAAAGTGGGATGGAAGTGTCTTTGTATAGAGGGACATATTCATCCTGTAGACCCAACAGGCACATCTCTGGGGTGTGACTAACAGGAAACATGAAGGTGGGGCTGAGAAATATAGAGGACCAACTTCCAGAAACTGGACACACAAAGTCACAATTTCTCTTATATCTTTGGTGTGGTTATAATATAGATTGACTGGGCACTGAAGTAGGCATTTGATTTTTTAATTTCTGTACTTAGTATATACCCGTATTTCCCCATGTATAAGGCGCTCCCATGTATAAGACACACCTTAATTTTGGCCCCGAAATTTGAAAAAAAATATATTACAGTAGCTGGCAGGGAGAGTGTAATGGCCGGCTGCTCTGATTGTGATCAGAGCAGCTGGGCAGCACACTCTCCCTGCAATAGCCCTCCCCCCCCCCCCACACTGTCACTGTGCCTCTGTCCCCCTCCTCCTGGATCCCCGCAGCCACTCTGCCTGTCCCCCGCCTCCTGTATCCCCGCTGCCACTCTGCCTGTCCCCCTCCTCCTGGGTCATCCCCCCCAGCTGCCCCTGTAACACTGCCCCGCTCCCCCTCGAGTCCCCCCCGCTGCCCTTGTAACGCTGCCCCCCCCCCCCTGCATCCCCGCTACCCCTGTATAAGACGCACCCAGGTTTTACACCCAAAATTTTGGGGGAAAAGGTGCGTCTTATACATGGGTAAATACGGTATGTTATGTTTCCCTTAACTTATCTCACATTACAATTAAACACTGCAGTGAAATGATTGATAGATACACTCTGCTTGATTTATTAATAGAAACATTTTAGAAAAGAATAAGAGTCACACTATATCCATGCATTGGGAGCGCTCCTGTTACCATCTTGTGTAGAATTTGTGTAGACAGACACATTTTAGACAAAATAAGGACCAATTACAATCCACAAAAAGTGCTTCTCTCTGTAGTCATACTTGTCTCCCATTCCATGGTGCATGCCAAATTCAAGGTATTTAGAAACACCCTCATAAAATAAATTTGCATCTAGCTTTTGACAATCTTAATAATTACTTAGTTACACTTTTGAGTGTTTGAAGATGTTTATTACATTTGTGCACAGAAAAGTATTTTACAGCAGAGCTTCAACTGGAAGATGAAAATGCAAGTGGCAGTAAACAAATGTAATGAAGGTCCAGTATTATATATTACATCTCACTATTATAACATTTCTTGTTTTATAGCAATGATGGCAACTTTGAGGTGGCGTATTACTGCAATGTCCTTATATCAAGTAACGGTTACATTTACTGGCTGCCTCCTGCCATATTCCAAACTTCTTGCCCCATCAACGTCAACTACTTTCCCTTTGACTGGCAGAATTGCTCTCTCAAATTTAGGTAATTACTTTAATCAGCCATTCTATAGTGGCACCAAATGTCTTACTTTTATTTTGAAAAAACTAAAATGTCTGGAAGCTGTACAGGACGCATGACCTGTACCACCTAAAAATAGATTTTGAGAGTATCATCATCATCTATTTATTTATAAAGTGCCAATAATTCTGCAGCGAACTCACTCACATCAGTCCCTGCCCCATTGGAGCTCGCAGTCTAAATCCCCTAACATGCACACACACACACACACACACACACACACACACACACACACAGACCAAGAGAGACTAAGGGCAATCTAATAGCAGCCAATTAACCTAATAGTATGTATTTGGAGTTTGGGAGGAAACCTGAGCATATCCACACAAACACGAGGAGAACATACAAACTCCACACAGATAAGGCCATGGTTAGGAATCAAACTCATCAGTGCTGTGAGGCTGAAATGCTAAACGCTAAGCCACCAAGGCTTTCCACTCTTCTGTGAAGTTGACTTAAAGAAAACATATTTATACTTATACTTATACTTATAAGATGGGCTTTGTCACGGTCGTCTGTATTTCTCGATCCGCTTCGTGACCCTTAGTTCTAGCTCGAGCAGGGCTGAAATGGAACCTGGTGACCTTGATGATCTCTCTGCTCGTCTAGAGTCCTCAGAGTAGCACAAGCGGTATTGGAGTCTAAGGACCGGAGTCTGTCCCTGAGTACTAGACTGGAATCCGGCGTAATAACCGAATGGAACTGTTCATGGGAACTCAGTCACGGCCCCTTTAGCCAGGCACACGGGACTGGAACCCACTAATAAAAACTCAGACAGAAAAAACACGGTAACTCAGAACAGAATGAACTGGAACTGGAGACAGGGACTAGGAACTCAGAACCATGACACGGAATGGCGAACACAGGACTGCGTGACAGCCACAGACCTGGAATCCACAGACAGATGCACAGAACTGGAAATAAGTCCTAGAGACTCAGAACCAGCCGTAACAACAGAACAGGTGATACTGGTAAAGCCCCTGGTACTGCAGAATAGATACTGGATGGTGCCAAGTTCTTACTGAGGTAAGCGCTCTTGCTGAATGCAGGATATTGCAGGAAGATGAGCAGCCTGAAGTGCAAATTACTTGCAGAATGATGAACTGTGGGTAAAGCAAAATGCTTAAAGAAGATATGCACTTTAGAAACCAAAGGAACCGTTCTAGACTAAATTGCAAACATTATCAGCATTTTCAACAAATAACGAAAAATATGTTGAAACAATCACTCCCTTCACAATGTGTTTCATACTATTACTATTGTATGGTTTGCCAGACAATTTGCAACTGTATAGCATGGGTTGACAAACACAGCAAGATTATTTTAAGTTATTCTTGATCAAAGAAGAAACATTCAAAAACCTTGGTGCCACCTGAAGTTCTGGAGGCTCTTGTGTGACATGGAAAGAGTGTTTCCAAATTATCAGTATGTGGTTGAAACAAATGTAATGTTCACATTTGGCCACGTGTTGCTAGTCTTCTGCAGGTAGATGCTGGTATGAAACTGTGATGGGTACACAGGAAGTAATGTAAAAATAAATATAAAGATTGTCCCATTATGCTTATTCTCTAGACATAAAGCAGATAAGGTTTTTACACACATCGATCTTTGTGAAATACTATTTAAGACATAATATTTTGAGGTTAGAGTGTCATTCTTTATGACATGGACATAAATGAAAGCCCAGTGAGTTCAGTTATATATGAAATAACAGAGGTGTTAATTCCTAATTCTGCCTATCATGCTCCCTGAGAAGCAGCCATTACTTAGAGGGGTGGTGTCACACTTTACAGCACAGCTTACATGATTGGCTAGCAAGGGACATAATTACTTTGTACAGGCTGCATATTGGAGGATTCATACATGTCACAGCAAACATAACTGATTTGCTATGCTCTGGTTTACAATAGTTTTGACCAGTTTTACAGCTTTAAAATAGTAGGGTATGGCTTTATTTATCTGTAAATGCCTCTTTACTTTTTAAAAGAGCAGCAGTATAATATAGTAAGGATGAGAGTGAGCAATATATTTTACAATAATGCTTCACCTATGATAATGTACATATGTGTTTAAATGGCCTTGTTTGGATAAGCTCTATATCCTTTATATTGTTTCTATGTATTGATGACATACACATTTAGTCACACTGTTTTGTGTGGTTACAGCTCCTTGACGTATAATGCTAAAGAGATCAACTTGCGTCTGAAGGAAGAGGAGGACAATGTAACTAAAAGACAATACCCCGTAGAATGGATTGTCATTGAAAGGGCAGCTTTCACAGGTACTGTGACCACCAAGCCATATTATATCATATTACAGAACAGGCAAAGGCTTCTTGCTATGTATAACCAGTTCCTGTTAGGTCACTAAAAGTCAATTTTTACATTTTTAAACAAAATTGCTGATGAAGTGAAAAATAAACCAATAATTTGATGCATTGGATGTCCTGCTTAAATGTATGAATATGGCTTAAGCAGTGGCGGGCTGGCCCGGGGGGCAGCGGGGCATCGGCCCCCCGGGCCGCTCGGTCAGGCCGCCATTAGGGCCGGGGGGTAGGCCGACCGGCCGCCCCCCGGCTGCAACATACAATTCTTTCCCCCGCGGCCGCATCACATGACACTATACACTGTAATCTAACTTTGATTTACAAATACTATCCTTTTTAATATAATATTTTATTTTATTTACTAATGGAAAACAGGGCTAGGGTTTTAAGTGGTGGAATCAGGGAAAAAATCAAGAGTATTGCAATTGGGAAACTCCAATTTTGTACCCATGACATAAATAAATGATTGTTAATTAACGTACCAGTTACTCTTTCCTCACATTAGGAGATCACAAAACAAAAAATTATCTCATTATGTAGAATGATTAAGTAGTCTGCACCTTTCTTATGAATGGACCTGTAAGACATGATCTAGTAAAGTTGGTGCTTGAGATCTTGGTGTAGGCTCTGAAAGTTTGATGTTTTTTTGCTTTGTTTTACAGATAATGGAGAGTGGGAGATTGTTCACATTCCAGCTAAAAAGAATATTGACAGGAGTGTGTCTCCAGACAGCACTAAGTACCAGGACATCACATTCTACCTCATTATTAAAAGGAAACCCCTATTCTACATTATAAACATCTTGGCTCCTTGTGTTCTTATAGCACTGATGGCAAACCTCGTCTTCTATCTGCCAGCTGACAGTGAGTGCCACCCTAACTACATCTAGGAGCCCGGCATAGCACAAACCAGCAGATGACCAGTACAGGGGGATCCATGGGGAAAGGGAATGTCTGTGCCAGAATTAAATGGAACCATTTTTTTGCACTACTAGATAATGTGTCACAATCACATTAGTTGATTAGTAAGAATTGAAGTGTAACATGACATTAGCATTAATAAGAGAAGTGCTAGTGCTGGCAGCTTCTCCATCAGAAATGTAATTACTAAAGTCAGTGGGAATTTATTAACAATTAAAGAGCAAATGTGCTGTAGTCTATAGCAAGTAATCATCAATTGTCTCTGTATTAGTACAGGTAAAACAGTAAAAACAAACCTCTGATTGCTTGCTATGAGTTACCGCTTATTTGAACTTTACATTATCCCCATTATCTTTCCCTGTGTATCCTTGTCATGCATCTTGGTCATTACCCATCCTGTAGTCTAATACTGACTATACATTCACAACAGCTCTTTCTCCTCTGCAGATATAGCTGTTTACTCAACATGGCTGTAATACCGGCACATACCTAGTGGATTAACATATCATTCTTTCTATTTTCAGTCTCTTCTAGCCCTTGGTTTTCTTAATTTGCCGGGTATTCAGAAGAAACTCCTCTTCGCTTCCTCTGTGTGTCATATCGTAACCTCTCCCTCTACCTCAGTCCGCTCACCTCTGCATTCTTGACACTCTTTCCAGACAGGGCACATTTAGGCCTGGTCTGATAAAACTGTCTACTAGTAATGGTCAACACGATATTTTTCAAGGATCACACAAGCAGCCTTTGTTCCCACAAGGAGACCATGCATTATCTTTGCAGAGAAGCATCAGATTCCACTATGGGATCAAAGCAGCATTCTGAAGTGCTCATCCAGCCCCCCACAGTTGGGTTCCCTACACCTAAGTAGTCATGTTGGTGACCAGACCTGCTACATACCTGTGCTAATGCTTTGTACTTTGTTACATCACAATCATTAGGAAGAGAATGCAAAAAGGGGTAAATTGCTCTGTTCATGAGGGTGACAGGTGACTACTTGGCCACCTTTTACCCACAACTGCTCTAAATCTTCACATGCCGCACACTACTAAACTCAGCTTATTACTGATTTATTTAATTACATTTCCACTGATTATTGAATATATTGTATTCAATCAGTTATTTTAAAATTGATTTGCTATATAACCAATACATATACAAGTCCATATAAATGTAAATAAAGTCTGTGCCATCAAAGTCACACAAGCAACTTCACGTGGTATGCATGTAAATATGTATATGTAAGGGCTACAGACCACCTGACAATGGTTGGTTCACTTCTATTCAGAACAGTGTTTAGAATACCTTCTTATCAGGACATGCTGCCCTAATTATTGTGTATTATAAATTGTGATCTGTTTGCTTGTAGGTTTAAGTTGCCATGTCTTTGCTCGGTGTACCTCATAAAACATAAGAGTAGTCAATGCATAACACCATATGTTCTGCAGGTGGGGAGAAGATGACCTTGGCCATTTCTGTCCTACTAGCTCAGTCTGTCTTCTTGCTTCTGATCTCACAACGCCTTCCAGAGACCTCCTTTGCTATCCCACTCATCAGCAAGTAAGTCAGTCTTGTGAAGTGTTGCCTAGAACTCGGTAGTATTAAAGTGCAGCTCACTGCGTCACTGAGGGTTATTTAGAAACATTGTTGGTTGCTGAAAATCTACACTAAAAAGATAGCATGCACCCAAAAGACCAAATAACATAATTAATAAAGTTAATAAACACAAAAGGATTTAAAATAAAAAATGTAAAAGCTATAAATCGTAATCCGTGAAAAAAAAAAAAATCAACTACACAAAAGGAAAAAATGTCAATGTCACATCGAGGCAATGTAAAACATAAAAAAAAATCGATTGCCAGTTAGAGACATTTACATGTACATGAATATGAATGTGTAGGAGTGATGATATTAATTCATACTAAAAAGTTCCCATATAAAAAATATCACTGGATATGACATTGATGGTTTGTTTTAACGGACTGTGTAGCTGTGGGAAGGGGGTATACCAATAGAGTATAAATGTTTCCAAACTAAAGAGCTTTTGTTTTGAATTGATTCATTCATTAATGTTATTTGAGATTGATTAAATAACTACATTATTTCACTAATTGGTATTTTAGTGCATGTCTGTACTTCTTCTAGCTTTTTCTATTTTGAAATGGTAAATAAATTACAATACGATAGTACAATTCTGTAGATTTAGATTGAATTGTACATAAATCTTTGCTGCTTTGGGAGTCATGCAGTCATGTTCTATCAGAAATAAATGATTGATTGCATAGAATTGCAATCAGATAAATTGGAAAATGTTTCTTAATATTATGTAGTGTTTATGCTGTAGTCACAATTATATACAAATCTTCAGTACAGTCTGTAGATCTGTACAATCAAAATATTTGTATGAGGTACCTATGACATTTCAGATGTGAACCTATTAACTTGCAATTGCATTGTGAAAAAGATATTTCCAGTGTGTGGTGACATTAAAAACAATTGATGCCATCACCAATTACCAACAACATAAATATTTTCATGTAGGAGTACCATTTGACAATGAAAGCACATTTCTAATTGGTTGCTTTTTGGGGGGATGATTTGTACCTTTATATAAAGTTATGAAATAACATGAATCAGATAATCAATCCAATAATTAAAAATACATAGAAGTCAATATAGTGTCAGCTGGTGTGATAATGAGTTTATTAGTTACAGTTGTGTATTGTAAAGACAACATAAAAATATTTATTGGATGTCATAGTAATAGTCATTTACAGGACATTAGTGACATTATTTAGCCACTTTTCAAAAATTACTGGGCAAAATTATGAATTTTTTGCCGAATTCACTTGTGACTCTAAATTCACAATGATCATATCCTTTAAAAGTAACTATGGTGATTTAAATCTAGACACACTAGTCTGTGACCGAGTGTGTAATTAAAGTTATATTATGGAATATACTGATTCCACTCACAATCATTGCAATGTCAAAAATAAGACATAATACTCCAATATAAGGCAAAGTCAGCTGTCATTTTGCATCAGATTTCCACTATTGCGACTTCTGTACTGATATTAAAAATGAATTTAGTGATGGAATAGTATTGTACTGTATGTACTACTGGAATAAGAGAATATAGTGTAATATTACTAACATACATTCTATAGCATAGTTAAATGAGGATAACTTTAGTGGAACTGAGTATTTTCCTTGCTCTTCCTCAGATACCTGATGTTTATCATGGTGCTGGTGACGATAGTGGTTGTGAGCTGTGTTGTCGTGTTGAACATGCACTTCAGGACTCCCAGCACACACATCATGTCAGATCGTTTGAAAGAGGTACGTCCAGGGAACCAGGATTTTGACTGAGATTGACTATATGCTATTATCTTAGTGAACATTATGGGCCTGATTCATCAAGGGACGTAAATGGCGTTTTTGTGCGTACAATACGCAAAATCACTCTGTTTATGTCCAGAACCGGACCATACACCACAGAACGCAGCCACGTTCAATTTATCTTCAAACGCAAGGGACACTTACTACAGCCTATGGTTTCAGGGGCAGGCAAGGGCATTTGTCCATAGTCAATGTACAGTAGGGGTGTGCCAATCTAGAGTGCAGGCAACAGCATCCGTTTCAAGCTTTTGGCATCTCTCAAGTACTTGTTTTTCAGCTGTAACTCCTGCTCCAGCGACAGGTCTAGTCTTAGTGCCCAATACTAGTGATGACAGCACAGTATGCATGCTATAACATATGTTTGCAATCAGAAGCAACAGTAAAATTATATTTTATGTACAGTAGACAGTAAGAACATACTAATAAATGTATTTCATGGAGAAAAACACTTCTTTTTATTTTATGTTTTATTAATGCCTATATTATTAGCAGGTAACATTAGTTGAATATTTTTTATCCCCTGTGCATTCTTTTGTAAGTTTATATTTCACATAGGTATTGGACATATCTTGCAGTGTCTAGTAGAGCAGAGCAGACCTACACCTGTATCCATCACCACACGTATCTTCACATACGCTCTTTGTTGAATTCCGGCATGTGTATACCTGATTTACATGTGTTTTAAGACAAGCGTGCATTGTGCTCAGTATGAGTGCTTTAATGAATCAAGCCCTATATATGCATCTGTACATTGCTTTTATTTTATCCTGACTCACAAACAACATTATTTCCATGTTGTTACTAGCTGTTTCTGAACAAACTTCCCCGTATACTACATATGTCACAACCTGCAGAACCTGATCCTGAACCATGGAGTGGGGTGCTTCAGCGCCGCAGCAGTTCAGTGGGGTACATCGCTAAAGCAGAAGAATATTTCAGTGTTAAATCTCGAAGTGAACTTATGTTTGAGAAGCAATCAGAGCGCCATGGTCTGACTAGTCGAGCTACACCTGCAAGTAAGAGACACATGAGTACCTGTCTGTACATGTGATACATGAGTGCTGAATGTGACACACAGATATTATTAAATAAACTTAGCACATATCAATAGCAAATAGCTTTACACATTAACAGCTATACAGTACTCATTCTAGTAAGATTGTAATGTTGTGAGGGTGTCACTTTAAACCATGCAAATGGTTATTAGCAAAGGGTTAACAGTTTAAATGGATTATTAGCTAAATTAAACAGAATCTCTAATTTATGTGGTCTTCTCATGACATTATAATTAATGACATTATACACCTGATGTAATGGAAATATAGCCACGTGAAGACATTTAGAATGTTAAATGAACAAAGGTACTTTTTATTATAAAAAAAAAAAGCACTAATTGATTCATTAGAGAACAATCTGACATAGTTATATAGTTTAAATAGCTCCTCCCCCATGAGGTGACAATGGGTAATATACCTTTACAAAAAACATTCTTAAATATTAGCCTACATTGTGAAATAAAAAGACACACACAGTACATGATAAACTTACCTTTCACGCAATACAAAGAATTATCATTAAAAAACAGATATATAAAGGAAAAAGGGATCTGGTTATTGCCTACCTCTTACATAGTAAGGTCTCTTGGTAGTATATTTTGTAGCTGTAATCACATCTGTTCCCTTGTGAACCAACGTGAAGCTCCTGTATAACTGTCTATGTTTATATTCACACATATCTTACAATTCTTTTAATATAAGAACATGTTTTCATTCTAGTACCCTTACTGTTTATTTAACCCTCACACTGCTCTTCAAATGGGTAGCACAAGACTAGTTTACTACTCACCTTGAATGAAAGGATTCCCCTAGTGATGAAGGGCACCAATCCTGAAATGTTGTACCCAGTCCTCCTACTCCAAAGCTTTTTCAATAATATGGGATGCAATATGATTTCATTAGCTGTCAATGAATTTCAATGTTTCCAGTTTAAGTCTGTAGTAGAGTGGTCACATGCTGACCATCAAGCTCCACACTATTGTTGTTTAAATCTAGTAGGGTGCTGATCACCAGTTCTTTAGCTGCCCATAAGCTTGTCTAGGTAACCTAGTAGTGAATAATAGGAATTGTCATCCAACCTGTCCCGGCACATTGGGTGTTCTCTCTCTCTCTCTCTCTCTCTCTCTCTCTCGTTCATTCTCTCTCTCTCTCTTTCATTCTCTCTTTCGTTCTCTGTCTCTCTCCTCTATCTCCTCTCTCTTCTCTCCCTCCTCCATCTTCTCTCTTTCTTCCATATGTACACATTCGAGAAACAGTATTTTTGATTAGCTGATTCCTCCCCTTGTTCCCCACAAGTCCTCTCTGCACCTCTAACCAGCTTTAGATGGATGAGACAAGAGCTCTCAGATGCTCAACTGGTGGCCCAAAGGCATCTGGTCTTTACTAGACAGGGGCATAAGCAAAACAGTGAACTCTACCTTTGGAAACCTCCAGCCCCGGAAGTGATGTGCGATTTACCAGAGATAAACACACTGGGCCTGATGTAGAGCTGGACGCTTTTGGGCCAGAAACATTAGCAGGAAAAGACGCACACATGATAAAGTGCATTTACGTGTATATGCCTAGTCTGATGAAGATGCGTCCAGCTGTACATTACTAGTACACACACCATGTTTACATTAGAAACAAAGTGTAGTCTACATAAAGCAAAGTGTTAGTAGTAAATGCGCAAGTAGCGCAATTTCTACACAATATAATAATGTACAACAGAGAGGTGCCTGGACAGTGTCATTAATCAATGCAAAAGCTACATTTACAATGTAAAAAAGAATTAAATATAAACACAAATGAATTTCATTTAAATTAAGTGAAATTGAACTAAATACAAACATTATTTTCTCCTTAAAAATAATTTCCTGCCTCAGTACAATCGGATGACTGCCATATTATTTTATATTTTATATTTTTATGTCCAGGTCTAACAAAATGGCAATTATGTGTACCTGGCATACGTCTGTCAGCTCCTTCCCTCCCCCATTCCGTCTCTTCAGTTGGACATATGCATAAACATTTTTGTGCAAAATGCATATTTTACGTTGATAAAAAAAACGTAGGGGCAAATACATATATGATAACCGAGCCTGAATGTATTACAATTTATTGTCCAATAGAATTAACATAGGCTAAAAAAAATGGATGTTGCTATTTAACATTATTTTTTTAATTCAACCTAAGTCGATTGGGAAATTAATGGACAAAATGGCAGTAGAGTAGTATACAATATATGTTGTGAAGGTATGATTTTACATTTTTCTTCTAAAACAGTTATAAAACATAACTAGAGTGATGCTAGGACACATTCTTTTTACTTTTGTGAATATTATTTTAGACTATTAGGTGGTCCATATTGCATAGAGACACTAATATATGTAATACAAATATTTTCATAATATTATTTTATATTATTATTAGAGATGCTCACTGACCCCCGTGTTTTGGTTTTGGTTTCGGATCTGGATTACCGTCGTGTTTTGGTTTTGCCAAACCGCCCTTGCGTGTTTTGGTTTTGGTTTTGGTTTTGTTTGGTTTTGTTTTGCTATTTTTAAAAAAATACAATTTTTTTGGTCTAAAATAACCTAATTTAGTGCTCCACCAGTTTCATGGATAAGTGAGGTAATTCTAAAGCTAATAAATGATGAAAAAACAGTTTAATACCTGGTAGGCCGTCCTTAATTCTAACACTTGCCTGCAAATTATACAGACAAACCTGGTTGTCTTCCCCCTCCATCTTTGATTATTGGCAATGTAGCCATTGTCTTTGGGTGTATATTACACCCTCCACTTGTAGTTAAATAGAAAAAAAATCAGCCTGCATAGACTGTAGAATTAGAATATAAAAATAAATGGACCAAGGTAGTTTGGTGGCTATCTATGCCCCCCGGCCCTCCACTTGTAGTTGAATAGATAAAAAGCAGCCTGCATAGACTGTAGAATTAGAATGTAAAAATAAATTGTCCAAGGTAGTTTGGTGGCTATCTATAGTGGCATCCTCAATTGGTGTATCACCGGCTACACTCAGGCTGTTAAGGCACATCAGCAGAACTGCTGAAAGGAACCTTCTTTATGGGTACACTGTCACTAACAGAATGCTCACGATTAGACATATCACTAGTGGATGGACTCTCCACAGGGATTGGTGTAATTTCTGATTCAGAGCATACATTATCCTCTAATGCCTTATTGTTATCTTGCAGCTCGGCTTTGACGCGTAACAGTAGTTGTGCACCACTTTTAGACTCCAAATTACTTGGTCTTGCTTGGTCACGAGTGATCGTACAAGAAGAAGGCTCGGTAACATTTTTGGATCTGCCACTAATAGAGAAAGGCGAAGGCCTTATTCTCTCTTTGCCACTGCGTGTGTAGAATGGCATGTTGGCAATTTTTTTTATCGGCAGTAAACTTTATCTCAGTTACACTTCTTTTTCGCTTCAACTCGGTAAAAATTTTTGGGGATGTGTTTGACATCGCCTTTCCCAGATGATGTACTGGGGTACTGGTGACAGAACCTGGTTGCTGATTCTGCTCATATGTGGACTGCTTTGAATCCATTATAATGAAGCCAAAGCACTTGTAGTGCTACAAATTTTTTTAGATACTGCTGACAAATATAACTTTTGACAGCCAGAAAAATTAATGCAAAAGAATGGGGAACACCCCAAAAGCACTTGGAGTGCTAAATATGTTTTTTTATACTGCTGACAAATATGACTTTTGATAGCCAGAAAAAAATTATGCAAAAGAATGGGGAATAAGGGACACCCCAAAAGCACTTGGAGTGCCAGAAATTGAAAAAAAAAAACCCTCCTCTATCCTCCTCTTATTGCTGTAACAATTGGTATTAAGATTAGAATTGTATTGAATAGAAACAATCATGTGTCCAATTACTGCTCTGTCCCTGCACTGATATAGCCTGTTTGACCTAACCCTGCTCTCTCCCTCTGTCAAATGGCGATGGATTGCTGTGGAGGCTGGTATTTATGCTTTTCAAATCTCGCGAGATCCAAGCTCAGAAATACGTATACGTCACGATGACGTTTTGCCTCGATTTCGAATCCGAACGGGCAAGAGAGTACTGAGCGTGCTGGGCTTGGTACTCAGATAAGCTAAATTCGGATGAATTCGGATCTCGGGGAACCGAGCCCGTCCATCTCTAATTATTATACGTTATTGTTTATATGGCACCACCTATTATGTAGCACTTTGCAGAGAAAATTTCAATCATTCACCTCAGTTGCTGTTTTGGATTGTGGGAGAAAACCAGAGCACCAGGAGGAAATAGGGAAGAACATATCACCACTCTACACAGATGGTGCACTGATCAGAATGAAATGGTGATCACTGTAACACATCTGGTATATTTTCTTACATAGACATGATAAGGAATTATCTGTCAGGCACAAAAGTAATGTTATAGATCTATGTACCAAAGCAGCAGCAGCTCTACTTACCTTCTCTATATAATATCTCTCAAGAGTCCTGATTTTGGCTGGACTGTGCCAATTTGCAGACCCCAAAAAGGGTAGAACTTATTAGAAAGTGGATGTGGATATGAGCAAATACGGGGGCAAATATATGGCATGATTTCATGAATGGGGGCTCTGTGTGGGTGGATTGGCTGATTAAGGGTGTGGCTTATTTTGTCCCTATTTTTCAATTTTAAATGTTGCAAGGTATGATATACCCATGCATACACAGGTCTTGGTTGGGTACACACTACAGAAAATTGCTCACAATGCGATAAAGTTAGCGATTTTACCAACAAATGAAAATAAAAAGTCCCCATCAGCATGCTGATTCATGTGTACACACTATACATGTTTTACACCATTTACCTTCAGACCTGGGCTCTTCATCTGCCATAACCATCGGCCGAAAAGATCGTGACTCTGCACACTCAATAGAGATCTATAGACACTGCCGGTCAGGAGTACATAAACACTGCAGAATTGGAACGACATTGTTCCATTGTTGAGCGAAATTTTTAGTCCAGTTTAAAAATGAAATGAAACGGTAATCGTCCATCGTTGGAGTGTACAAACTACGTGTGATTGGCCCAATAATCAGCTGAAAACCCTGTAGTGTGTACCCAGCCTTACTCTCTCTTTCATGCTCTACCTATCAGTAAAATCATTAGCATACAGACATTCTGTAAAAGCTGCTATTGAGGTAAGTCTATGTCACAGCTTTCAGTCATGCTTTTGTCATACAGTTCGTTCCCCTCAAACAATCCAAATGCTTAGTAACTGTAATGAGTACCATTGCGGGGCCCTTTTAAATATTTTCAAGAGCCATACAAAACCTAGTGCCTTCTATGACATATAGGTGGTTCTGTGGAGTGTCACCATGCAAGGTCACTGACAAGAAGGACTTGGAGGAAGAAGCTAACAGGGATTCCTAAAAAAGGGAGTAGAAATATAGTAAGTTATGTAAATTATACACAAAAGATTTAAAAATAATAAAAAGGAACATTAATACAGTCATTTAGCCCATACATTACAATAATATATTTTATTTGTTTCTGATGCAACCCCTTTAAAAAATTAAAAGTTGTTGTTGTTTCATTCCTTCCATCATTCCTTAATTCATTCATTCATTCATTCACAGAGGCAGACTAAAAGGGTTGAGTACGAATTATCGATGACCACAAATCTGACATCCTTCATCCATACAAAACAAAACGGATTGCACAATAAAATGAAGTAAATACAAGCAGACTTTCCTGAAAGCCAAAGATGCAGATGTCCGATGGCACCGCAGGCTGACAGGCAGTGATTCCGAATGGACGGCTCTCCGGCACTTGAGTGTGACATGTGCACGACTTAGATTAATGTTTATTTAAAGCGGCAATGTCTGGACCCCGCAGGCTAAGTGTTGGAATTGTGGTCATCGGTAATACAATTACCACCGACTAAAACTACAATGGCCCTGAACACTGTATAGTTTAGATTTCCATTATGATACAAAGCAACTTCCTCACTCCCAGTGTTTTAAAAATGAATAAAGACTTAGTACTAGTATTTTGTAATAAACCACAATAATATCTCTTCGAGTTCATTGGAATGTACAGCAAGGCCCTCACTCCACTCTATAAATGGATCATTTATTATTTTTGTCCTTTGAATTTTCCAGTTTCTCTTTCACGTTCCTTTCCCTATTATTCCCTCTTCCTTACCTTTTGCTGTTCTTTTCCCTTGCAGGAGTGAATCCATTGAGCACAAACAACTCACAGGTCCAGCTGTATGGTGAAATAAAGCCAGCCATAGACGGGGCTAACTTCATTGTCAAGCACATGACAGAAAAGAATAAGTATAATGAGGTAAGCATGTTTTTTTTTCTTATTTATTATATTTTTCTTTGCTTAGCCTTTCACTAAGGAACCACTACCATGTCTTCTATTGGGACATGCTCCTATTTTTCCACATTTCCACATGGTTTTATGGGTATACACATAGATTAGGATGTCAAAAGCAATACAATTAAAACGTGGCACAAATGTGACACCTGAAAGCAGTCCATGTCACAAGATATTTTAGACATTTATGACGCTACAAAGACCAGTGTTTTTGTAGGAAAAAAAGAAAATGAATTATGTGGTCATTCCCTCTAAAGAAGTTACGTTCTGTAATGAAACCCGTTAGGGGCATAGAGTCAACAATTTAGTTGGTCTCTGTATACTTTTTTTACCTATTGTGCTATTTTTATTTTCACTTGGCTATATGCTGTAATTGCCGTTGCACTTGGTTCAACCCACCCAGGAGTTGTACTATTGGATTCATCTGAAAGCGGACAAACAATTGCTTTTACCATCCTCTTTTCTCCGTGGAGCATTCTCATCAGAGAGCCGCGTGTGAGGCGGTCACAGATATCACTGTTATCCGCGGATCATACAAGCATTATCCATTCGATGTAACGCTTTAAGGCACTTTTGTCAGCATCCCGCTAAAGCCTAAATAGGTTTCATCTTTATTCACCTATGATTCCAGTCCGTACTACGAAGGTGTGTGATCACTATTTACAACCATTGGACACACAGTAACATCAAAGAGACGAGTCTGCAAAGGTGTAATCTATACGGGTATGTGGAAAAACGCATTATATCTACCATCAGAGACAATGAGTACTACAGTATATTCTACTCACATATGTGTCTTTTCCATCTATGGAGCATGAAGCGGAATATACATTTATATGTGGAACTTATACTATAAAACTTGTTTGAACTGAGGCTCTAGTTCATCTCTGCCCAATACGGAGTTATATATATGGCCATATAGACATTATCATTCATAGGAAGAAACTTACCACTACGTGTGGATTGATGATAACGGCAACTATCAGCACTATATATCTTTTTGTGGGGAAATCGTAGAGCATTGCTCATGTCTTTTAATTAACATCTTTGACCACACAATTGGCTACATAATATACAGCTGTTATATTTTTCTTTCATCAGTAGCGTGTGGTTCATATACGTCATAGTGCACTGTGATGTAGTTTTTGCAATTTTTCCTCACAATATACCTTTGTAAGCATATAGGTATTTACATGCATGATTTTTAATATACACAATAAACATGTTGATTTTATATACTTGACCACTTGTGATCTGCCACTCATTATTTTTATTAGCCTATATTGGAGACAGTTAGATTTGAGCGCTGCATACCGTTTTTTGCTCTGAATTATGTGGGTGTTCCAAAAGTGGTTGTAGCCAGGATTTTGAAATTACGTTTTTACCTTTTCCCATGTCTGTTTATATGGCAGACAAAAACTCGAGATGGGCGGGCTCGGTTCCCCGAGATCCGAACCCAACGGAACTTCGCCTATTTGAGTACAGAGCCGAGCAGGCTCGGTACTCTCCCGCCCATTCGGAATCGAAATCGAGGCAAAACGTCATCATGACGTAGTCGGATCTCGGAGCTTGGTTCTCGCAATATTTGAAATGCATAAATACCCGCCTACACAGCAATCCATCGCTATTTGACAGAAAGAGAGAGCAGGGTTAGGTCACAGGCTATATTAGAGCAGGGACAGAGCAATAATTGTACACCTTATTCTTTGTATTATTATTTCAATTCTAATCTATTCAATTCTATTATTAATTCCAATTCTATTAGCAATTGTTAGAGCAGGAAGAGAGGAGGATAGAGAAGGCTTTTTTTTTTTTCAATATTTTGCTCTACAAGTGCTTTCGGGTGTCCCATATTCCCCAGTGTGAAACAATATTTTTTCTGGCTGTCAAAAGTCATATTTAGCAGCAGTATTTTTTACAATTTTTGGCACTACAAGTGCTTTGGGGTGTCCCATATTCCCCAGTGTGAAACAATAATTGTTCTGGCTGTCAAAAGTCATATTTAGCAGCAGTATCTATACAATTTTTTGCACTACAAGTGCTTTGGGGTGTCCCATATTCCCCAGTGTGAAACATTAATTTTTCTGGCTGTCAAAAGTGATATTTATCAGCAGTATTTCTACAATTTTTTGCACTACAAGTGCTTTTGGCTCATTAAAATGGATTCAAACCAGTCCACATATGAGCAGAATCAGCAAGCAGGTGCTGGCACCAGTCCTGATGGTAGTGTTCCCAATACGTCATCTAGTAAAGCCTATGTAAAAGTACATAGTATTTTTAAAGCAGGGATAAAACACACACACAAAAAAAAAATTACTGTGTTGAAGCGAAAAAGAAGTGTAACTGAGATAAAGTTTACTGCCGATAAAAAAAAAATTGCCAACATGCCATTCTACACACGCAGTGGCAAAGAAAGAATGAGGCCTTCGCCTTTCTCTATTAGTGGCAGATCAAAAAATGTTACTGAGCCTTTTTGTATGGTGACCAAGCAAGACCAAGTAATTTGGAGTCTAAAAGTGGTGCACAACTACTGTTACGCGAGAAAAGGCAAGCTGCAAGAAAACAGTAAGGCATTAGAGGATAATGTATGCTCTGAATCAGAAATTACACCAATCCCTGGGGAGAATCCATCCACCAGTGGTATGTCTAATCGTGACCATTCTGTTAGTGACAGTGTACCTATAAAGAAGGTTCCTTTCAGCAGTTCTGCTGATGTGCCTTAACAGGCCGAGTGTAGCCGGTGATACACCAATTGAGGATGCCACTTTGGAATTAGAAGAGGGTGAGGGGAAGATTTGTGTAGCGCGCTAATGAGGATGATGTCAATTTCTATTTATATTCTACAGTCCATTACGGCTGAATAGTTTTCTATTTTACTCCTAGTGGAGAGGGGGTCTGCTGCAGACAGATACCAAACTGCCCATTTCTTTTAATATTCTAATTCTACAGTCTATGCAGGCTGTTTTTTTTTCTATTTAACTACAAGTGGAGGGGGGGGGGCATAGACAGCCACCAAACTACCTTGGTCCATTTATTCGTTATATTGTTCAGTCTATGCAGGCGGCTTTTTTTCTATTTAACTACAAGTGGAGGGGGAGGGGGGTCATAGACAGCCACCAAACTACCTTGGTCCATTTATTTGTTATATTGTTCAGTCTACGCAGGCTGCTTTTTTTCTATTTAACTACAAGTGGAGGGGGGGGGTCACAGACAGCCACCAAACTACCTTGGTCCATTTATTTTTAATATTGTTCAGTCTATGCAGGCTGTTTTTTTTTTTTTTAACTACAAGTGGAGGGGGGGGTCCTAAAGAGACTGACACCAAACTGCCTTTGACCATTTCTATTTAACGTACAGTCAATGCAGGCTGATTTTTTCCTATTTAACTACAAGTGGAGGGTGTAATATACACCAAAAGGCGCTGGCTACATTGCCAATAGTCAAAGATGGAGGAGGAAGACAACCAGGTTAGTCTGTATAATTGGCAGGCAAGTGTTAGAATCAAGCACAGCCTACCAGGGATTAAACAGTTTTTTTCATAATTTATTAGCTTTAGAATCACTTATCCAAGAAACTGGTGGAGCACTAAATTAGGTTATTTTAGACAAAAAAAATTGTATTTTTTTCAAAAATAGCAAAACAAAACCGACGGTAATCCAGATCCAAAACCAAAACACGGGGGTCAGTGAGCATCTCTAAAAAAAAAGAGAAAGTGGTCACACAAAACAAATGCATAGACACTATTAATTAAAAAAGTGTAATGAAGATAATTTGCATCACAAATATGGGATGAAGATTTCTGGATCATAAACGACACTCAGTATATCATTGTTACATATCATTGCAACTGTCTTTGGAAAACAAGATCATTCTATGATAAAAGCTTTAATGTGACCTTAGAGATTAAACGTAGGCTCAGGGAATGATGAAGGGTTGGGGTCTCTGAGAGGGCCTAGGATGGGGGGGCATCGGAAAAACCACCCCCCCCCACCTTTGACCCTAATAGCGGCTGCAACCACAGTAGTTCCTCCACAGATTTGTATCCTGAGTGATGCTGTTAAATACATGGAGGAGGCCTGTATATTGGTCATTAATGGAGAACCTCACCATATTCTATGTTTTAAATGATGTACATTAATTATTGTGATTGAGGCTATACTATATGTTGTCTGACTACCTGCCATAAGGGTAACAGTATATTGCTTTTAAGTGCAGTGCTTAATAACTAAAGTTCTGTCCTCCTCAGTTTCTTATTCTTCCTTATCACTGTCTCTGTAGGAGAAAGATAACTGGTACCGCGTTGCTCGGACGGTTGACCGATTGTGCCTCTTTATTGTGACGCCCGTTATGATCATTGGAACCCTTTGGATATTCCTAGGAGGGGCTTATAACCTACCTCCACCCTATCCATTTGCTGGTGACTCCTTTGATTACAGGGAAGAACACAAGAGATTGCTATAGAGATTGCTGTAGCTCGCCAACCTGGTCCAGTTGAAGATATGCTTAGTGCCAGCTGGAGAAAAAACTTAGAGCAGGGGACAAAGTGAAGAACATCATACATTCTTGTGTCTTTTATATGTTTGCCTGCATGCAGTGTCTCATTAGGAAATTATGTGTTTCGTCTTGAAGATTTGCTACTGTATTTACAAAAAAATCCTTTATTGATTCATAAATAACACAGTCTGCAAACATGGGTGGCAAGTGTTTCACATGTTTTTTCCCACACTGTAAAGAATAAATAGTCTAAAGTACTTGAATCTGAGTATTTTTTCATTACTTCTGAAAATATCTGTCTGTTTATTATCGTATATGTATATAACACCACTATATTACAAGAGTTGTACAAAGGACAATGGGGTCTATTTATCATTGACGGTACTGACCACTTGCTAGCAATAATAAATAAACCCCCTAAATAGATTTCTGCTGATCACAATGATGCAGAAAGATGTACTGCTGCTGTTCAAGAACACTTATTTGCAGTGCAATCCTCTGTGAAAAACCCTCTCTGCAATTAAACTTTATTTAGTTGCGAAAGGGACTGGCTACATTGAAGAAACTGAGTTGACTTACTGCGCACGCACTTATTTTTCGTCGCGTATGCACAGTAAAGTCAACTCTGGCATAAGAAGGGGAGGAGAATGCAGCCTGCAAAGAGAATCCTCTCCAGCGGGACCATAAGTAACGCCATCCTGAGATGCTTTCTTTAAACTATCCACTGCTTGATGAATTAATTCAGATCACCGTTCCCCCTAGAGGTCTATGCGGATAGTGCTAAGCAGCTGAAGGTTGCTTAAGGCCAGATGACTCTCTGATTTCTCTGGTGTTAAACCTTTGTTAAATAAAGCATAATAAAAAAATACAATTTTTTTTGTCTAAAATAACCTAATTTAGTGCTCCACCAGTTTCTTGGATAAGTGATTCTAAAGCTAATAAATTATGGAAAAAACAGTTTAATCCCTGGTAGGCTGTGCTTGATTTATTTGACAAAGTGGCGAAAAAGCCTTTTTTTTCTTTCACTTTTGCTGAATTTTAGTCAATTAATTAGTTAATTTTTTAAAGGGTTGCATCATAAATAGACCCTATTATATAATTCACATTAGTCCCTGTCCCATTAGAGCTTACAGAATAAATTCTATACCACACACACACACACACATAATGGTAAATTTTTCTTAGTAGCCAATTAACCTACTAGTATGTTTGTGGAGTGTGGGAGGAAACCAGAGCACCCAGAGGAAACCCACGCAAACACGGGAAGAACATGCAAACTCCTCACAGATAAGACTATGGTCAGGAATTGAACCCCAGCGCTGTGAGGCAGAAGTGCTAACCACTAAGCCTTCGTGCTGCCCTGTCTTTTGATTTTATGGTTGTTGTCTCTATCAGCCACGGACCATGTAATTATTTTCATCTGATTTATTTATTATTTAATCATTTAATATTTATTTATTATTCATTATTTAATATAATATTACCCATACACCATTACACATATATAGATTTCCTGATGCATGAGGATTGTTATGTTACGCCCACTGTCATTTCCATCATCCTCGCAACCTTTCCAGGTAGTGAACAAAATTTAAAAATTTCTATGAGATTGGAGATTTTCTTGCCTACAGTGATTCAGGATACAGCCATGAGCACACTGTCTACAAGAGAAGGCAACTTCCAACACACAGTTTCACAACTTCCCCTATTTTCTTCTATGTAGTTGTCACGAACAGCACTCACCTGAGTCTACGTGATGCCGGTGTGACACAGGGTTAACCAAATCACAACCACCTGGTCTGTTTAAAATGATTAAATCCTTCCCTATCTATGCCACACACTAGCTTTTCGATACTAATTATACCACCACCAAGGTTTTTTTGACAAGAGCTCTTATTTAGGAAGCCTTCGGTTCTCCCTAACCTTAATCTAACACAATTTACTTTTTTATCAGAGTTCACATTAAACCTCAATGTTCTCAATTATGTAGCGTCTTGACCAAACTGTCGCGTGAATTTGTAAGAACACAGAGACTAAAACTTATTAAGTGTAATTTAATATGGAAAATACATCCACAATGCTTAAGATAAAAATATAATGAAAGACATACAAATATAGTGCAATTGTTTCTTATAAAATAAAAAGGATAAAACACAGAATTGATACCTCACTTAGAATCAAGTTTCTGGTGCTGGGAGAAGCATAAAAAATGGAACCTCTTCAATCAAATGACTCCCTCAGAGAGAACCAAGACTTACAGTTCCACTGTAGTTTTAAAACCCAGCTACAGGACTTCCCCCCCAGCCCCCTTTCCTGTGACCCTATTCAGCTTGAATCTGTCATTAACATACAACCCAGTCTCTGCAGTCGGCATGTCTGGGGCCTCCCAAACATGTGTTAGATTTCATTGTCTTGCAAGAGATATCCTCAAAGGCTTTCACATCTGCATCCTGCCATAAATGGTATAAGGTGCTACCGTTATATACCAGCCCCCTCTGGGTAGCTTAACATACACAAAACCCATTGATCTAACAGCTTCGAAGAGAACCATGTCACACTAACTTATCAATGGATTCATTTGATACAACCTATTTACACTGCAGTTATGAATTATCCCTTATAAATAACTCCAAGCTCTCTATGTTCACGACACCTTCCCTTTTTAAGAGATGGCATGGGAATTGACTGACAGGTCATTGCCCAAGCCATCTCCCACAGATCCCACCTGGTTCAAATGGAATAGCTGATAGCTGGGTCTCAATAGGTTCTCTGGGGGGAGGGGTTAAGAAGGGCTTAACTATCTCAGACAGCTGGAACTTCTGGTCCTGCAATAGCTGTGGGCTAACCTCTGTATTCTTACCTACGCTCTCTGCATCTTTCACTGTGTGTGTCTTTGTGGGTGCTGCTTGAGAGAACGTCTCCCTCCCACAAAAACTCCTGTAAATGGGAACCCCTCAATCCTGGCACAGCGGAATACCTACGTCCACTCTGCCCTGCTTCCCAGTTACACAATTCCCCGTCTGTGGGATACACTATATGATTCTGATCTGAGGGTCTAAGGAACAGGACACTCCGCTCCCCCTTAGACTCATCTATCTGGGGGTGTAGTGTAACAGGGAGTTTGGGCCCCTCATCTATCTCCTCTAAGCCGTTAGATGGCTGGCTTAGTGAGTGTGGGCTAGCAACTGACTCCCCTGTCTCTATAGACAACTCAGAGAAATGGTCAGAACTCAGATGTAGATCTAAGTGGTGAACATTCGAACTACAGGTCCCAGCAGCAATGTAAGGATTGCTGTCCCTCGCTACTTCCCGTTGGTCAGGACTATGTGTCTCTCCTTCATGCTCAATCGCTCGGTGTGCAGCTGGTTCAGGCACAGAACACACATCTTCACTCTGCCCGCCCTCCCAGTTACCTGGTACAGCATCTTCTGAGCATATTACCTAGGTAGAAACATTGTCTTTCTCTAGCACAACAGAATTAATCACATGATCATCTGTCCCATTTCTAGTAAGCATAATATCTACACCAGTATTAATGCCAATATCTGCAACAACAATGTCCACTGTCCCTATCCCATGACAAGATGTCAGTGTGAAGACAGGTTTGGATTCTAACACAATACTGTTATTGGCATTATCCTCATTATTCGCATTAGGTACAATAATACATTCTCTTTCCTTGTCACCTCCTGGTGCCTGGGAAAAAACATGGTTACTCTCAGCAGGTTCTGGTACTGTAACATGGGCGGCATTAAAATCATTACACACTTCAGGTATAATATGGCATTTCCGTTCCCCCTGTCACATCCTGCTGCCTGGGAACAAACGTTGGTATTCTCAGCTGATTCTAACACAGTGACATTAGCATCATTACCTACATCAGATATAATAAGACATTCCCTGTCCCTGTCACATCCTGGTTTACACATTTCAGGTGAAATTGAACAGACCTTTTCCTTGTCACCTCCTGCTACCTGGGAACAAACTTTGGTACTTTCAGTTGATTCTGACACAGTAACAGGGGTGGCATTGACATCGTCATTACAGACATACTGAGACAACATTCCTCCTAAATCTGTCCCAAGTAACACATTTATAGGCATATGATCCGAGACCCCGGTATCCCTTATACCTCTTTCAGCACCCCAATCAAGGTAAAATTTGGCTACAGGTACAGTAAGGTGAATTCCACCCACCCCTTTCACAGAAATACATTTTCCTGGAATAAAGTCCTCTAACCCTACCAGTTCTGAATGTACTAACGTAACATCCGCACCAGTGTCTCTTTACCTTGTCACCCACAGTGACTGTTTGTAGGTTGTTCTTCCGGCCCCCTTCTGGTCCCGCAACACACAGGACAGCTGGTGAAGATTGCAGGTACCCCCCAGAGGAGGGTGAACTGGTCTTCTTCTCTGAACAAGCGGTACTAATGTGCCCCACCTGGTTGCACACAAAACACCTGCGGGTGTCTCCCACAACAGGCTTTGCCCCAACCCTCCCAAAAGATGAAGAAACAGTGGGTGATGGTGTTGAGGGGGGTTTCGTTGATCCTCCTGGCCGGCCCCCTTTCCAGGCCAACTGCCCTGGCACAAAAGTTCCTCTTTTAGCTGCAGGTGCCCGGGTGACAGTGTACTTGTCAGCCAGTCTAGCTGCTTCCGCAGATGATGTAGGGTCACGATCCACTACCCATTCCTTCACATCAGCTGGGCACAAAGTCAGAAACTGCTCCTGGATCATCAAATCTTGCAGAGCATCAAAGGTGGTGATCTGTAGCCCTCCAACCCATTGTTTGAAGGAAGCACACAGCTGGGCCACAAGTCCTGAATATGTGTCAGAGGCACTGCATTTTAAATCTCTGCATTTCTGCCTATGCGCCTCTGGGGTGATGTTAAAACGTTGCAACAGGGCACTTTTGATTGCCTCATAATTTTCGTCCATCTCAGGTGGAAGATCTGCAAAGGCTTCTAATGCTTTACCTCGCAAACCAGGGGTTAAGTTTTGTGCCCACTGATCTTTGGCCAATCCATACTGTCGGCAAGTCTTTTCAAATCCTCGCAAAAAAGCATCCAAATCCCCGTCTTTTTCCAATACAGGGAAATTCTCCGGACGGGGAATCACGTCTGTGTGGCTGGGAAATCCACATCATTTATCAGCCTGGTTGGCCTGGAGAACAGTTCTCTTTACCGTAGTATGCCAGGACTCATTGCACTCTCAATGGACACACTGAAAATGTAAAAAAATTGTCAACATGAACAAATAGCAAAAATAGAAGAGATCAGCAAGATCAATACAAATGTGGACGCAGGGTCAACAAAAAATTCCTTATTGCTGTGTTGTTCATTCAAGGAAGACCCAAAGGTCTATGCCTACGTCCTGCCACAATACAGTGGTAAATTGTGACCGGCGTAATATTAATAAATGCATCCGCTGTCTCAAAAGACAATGCCGGCAATGGGGCTGGCTATAGGGCTGTGCATTTAAATGAAATATAAGATATTTAATTTAATTATTATATCAAAAGTTACAAGACGGAAATTAGATCTAAAACATTATTTTCGTTTAAATCAGAAGATACCATTGTAATCGTCATCCCATTCCATGTTTTTATCTGTTGGTATCAAAATACACAGTAACTCTTTGTTATAATGTTTTCCATTTGAATCCTGTGTTTGTGAACCGTATACTTGCACAGATAATACAATGGGCTCTATGTAGCAAGGCAAATATTGAGAAACAGCAGCACATTCCCACTCCTTCCTCCATATTTGCCTTTGGGTGGTTTCTAACGTGACTGGAGGATTAGCCAGGGAAACGAGAGCGTGTATTGATATTAATTATTAGCATGCGGCTCCATACCCTTCTTCTTGCACCAAAATCCTTAGTCACCTCTGAGATTGAGGAAGTCAGCTCTGCTCTGTATTGGCCTTCACATCAGTGCAGATTTCAGGTGTTAGTGGTAACAGACACCAATGGAGAGCAAAAAATAGTCCAAAAAATAGAGCACTAGAGCTCTATGTATGTGAGAATATAGACCCAATGTGCCTAGATAAACAATGTGATGCAATTCAATAAAGATTTTTTATATTTATCTATAGCTGTCTATTTGTATCATTTTGCACCATAATGTGCCTCTTTCCTGACAGACCAATTGTAAATGGAATTTGCTGGCGCTATATAAATAAATGTTGTTGATGATGATGATGATTAGTGCATATGTGAAGTTATTGGTTGACCTGAAAGAGGAGGAGAGAGCAGCTGACCAGATGGAATGTAGTTGCCCAGCTTAGCACCTGAACGGCCAGATCTGCACAATTTCGCCATAGACATATGTGACCAAATTTAAAATCTAATTATCACTGTAAATGTGTAATATTATATTAGACTACACAGCAATAAAGCATACTTTTCTTTCATCTCATTAAGTCACTAAACAATCACTAATTGAGTGATTGTTTAGTGATTTATACACACACTAATTTGATTGGATAATCTGATATATTTTACTATTTGTTATTTAATATTTACTGTCCCACTAATGCCTTTAAACGTAATAGTTAGAGACAGAAAAAAAAATCACAAATGTAAGTGTAAAACCTACCATTGATCTATTCTACTATTCAACTACTCTACTACTATTCTACTCTGTACAACTTGGCCTCCGCCTTCGCTCCCTCCCTCTTCCCTCACACCCCATCCTCTCCCGAAAGTCAGCCCAGCTGGCACTTACGTAACTGCTTCCCAAAAGTTCTGGTTTCATTAATCGGTGGGTGTTGCAGCTGTTGTCTGTTGAGAGTGACGTGGTGAATGGAAAGTGTTGTCTCTTTAATATCATTCTTTCCTGATCTTTAACACTGAACAAATACTAAACCCTGTCAGTAGTCTATTTCAGCAATACCCTGCCTCTTTCAGCTCAGAATGCACAAACATACAGTACGACAATATATCGTTGTTAGTATTTTTCAAAGAAACGTGACTATAATAGAGGTATATAAATTCATTAAAAATTATATGAGTAAACATTTCCATGCCTTGCCAGAATTCAAAGATGTTTTCCACATTTGTTACACAAGCTCCTTCACCCAGGATAGATAATGTAATGGTGTAGTATAAAAATGTTGATGTAGATTATAATATCAAAGCCTAAAAAACTTTTTTAAGAACAAGACACTCCAATTCAACTCATGGCTATTCTCAACACCAATGCTAGTAGTATCCTAGCTACTAGAGAAGCAAATAACCTATGCCAAAGGCAGCCAGGTCCAGTAATATATAGGGATGACCTAGATAGGTTATCAATCGTTAATTATTGATCTTTAATCATCATCAGTTGTTATTTAAAAGGTTCAACAAAACATTTCAGTATTGGACAGTCAATAAAACAAGTCATTAAAAAATCATGAAAAAAGAACTTGACTGTTTAGTGGGGGAGCCACCTACTTGCTGTGGCCCAAGAAGTTACTGTACTGTGGCCCAATATGTCTTTCGGTAGCCCTCGGGTTATTCCTGAGCTTTTGGTATTATAATTTGTGTTTGGGAGCTTTCCATCTGGATCAGCTTGTTAGAGGACAATGGTCTGCCAGTAAGAAAGGCCAAGGCATGCCGGCCCTGTACAATTTGTGGTTATTCAGCCGTTGTGGTACTACATATAAAAATGAACAAAATGTACCTATCCTAGGTGACATCATTCTTAATTTGGTAGAATTAAACAATAATTTAACTGGATATAAGTAACTTTGGGTCTCTATATGGATAATAATTATGGGTGTTATTTGACAATTCTGTCTATATTACACAATGACAGGAGCTACAGTAGAAAGGACTCTGGTACACTGAGTGTGCTCACCTATCACAATTTGCCGTTGATGTATTGTTAGTATTGCGCAATATGTATCTATTGCTTCATTTTGTCCACTAGTAGCCAGTAAGCTGCCTACAACATGTCTGGGAATTTTGCTAGTTTCTATTGCATAACATAATATTATCACTAGCACATCATCATGACATATAATTTTGTCCACCCTATGAAACAAATGAAAATCATTGTACTGTTCCCTACTGTGCTGTCACATCTAACTTCACTATTGCAGATTATAGCAGCTGCTTTGTTTTCCTATAAACCCCCATCTGATCTTTCTATAAATCTATCCAGGACAACTGTCACCATTTATTCTACAGTGTTTCTAACTGTAGCCTATATATCTGAAGGGCTGCAGAAATGACCAAGTCTCCATTGTATAAAGAGTGACTTGTCCTTGTATCAGGCCTCTCTTCCCCTTTGATTCTTTTTTTCAATGTATTCCTGGCATGTTATTTATTTCCTAGTGTGCTGCACCTGCTTCTGTCTGTCCACATCGCTGGGTCACATTTCTGTTTCATAGTCTCTTCCTTAAAGTGAGCCCGGCGGTGGAGGGAGGGCAGCAACCAGTGAGAAGTTATACTGGCTGTGGAACAGCAGTGGGAATGGGAACTATAGCGTGGTTATGGGTCATTGTCACATTGAGCTTAGTTTTCTGCTGTTCAGGTAAGATCTTATTGTACATTACGTTGTCACCTGTCTACTCTCACTGCATGATCATTAGTCTTCTACCACAGTTCTGCCATCACTCAAACGTCATCTCTTATCATCACAAGTTCAGTGAATATAATGTATGTGTTAATAGTGATATAAAGATTCATTCTGAGCTTATTAGTGTTTGAAATATTTCTGTCATACCTCTTACAACCTTTCCTTCTTTGTATCTTTCATATATGGTTAACTCCTTATAAAATTCACCGATACTGAGTGATAAAGGGTTAATGGAAAGAACTCCATCTTGAAACTGTTGGTCAATGCAACCCTATAAAATAGATTGTTAACATTCATCCAGCTCATCTTAGAGGGATTAGTGAAATACACTGTAACTCTCAGAAGTGTTTGTTTGACTTATAAATTCAATATATGTGTGTTACCTGCCTGAGTTTTATATATTTGCTGTACTTGGGACATTGTATAGTATATGTGCTAATGTGAATTAGGTAGTCTGGTGCGATGTGGGCTCTGTAACAAAAATACAAAACACGAAGACGTACAGAGTTTTGCTATTTGTGGACATGGTTTTATTTTTATCTACATAGATCTGATAAAATGTTCACACAGAGAAACACTAGCAGAGAAAATAACCTTTTTGTTTAGTGCAAAATTATTGTATTCCCATTACCCAGAAACAAATGAGAATGCTGTAACTCAGCCTGATTCATTTAGACAAACACTACACATGAATTTACACTGTGTCTATTATTGGGTTCTCACAACACATCTTCTTTGAACACCAGAGTTACATACACTATACTACAGTAGTAGCTGTAGTAAAAAGAAACAAGGGAATCTAGCTTGTTTCCACTTCTCTAAGTTAAGGCTCTTTTATAGATCAAGCAAAAATGAAAACCTGGAGCACAAAGGCAGTTTTGTTATATGCTTCCTTTGGCACAAACAAACCCAGTTTCATGAGTAAGTGCATAGTTTTGTGGCCCAAGATGGTGTCGCATAGGTGGATAAGTCTGCACTATTTAGTGGATTAGGATGTTCCTTCAAATTAGGAGCAAAATTGTGCTTATTTTTGTACCTACCTTCAAAATAAATAAACCTACTTCTGTGGAAAAGTGCATTTCTAAACACACTTCAACTAATGTGCTAAAAAAACATGCAAAAGTTGCACATGTAAAAAGAGAATTTCAATGTACTACAATAAACTAGGTAGAGTCTTATTTTTACAGGCATGGTTCCAAGGATCGGGAAGTGCATGGTGAAATGCGCTTGACATACAAATAGGTGCTTTATGTAAACAAGCTTCAGTCTGTTTTTGCTTTTTCCAGGTTCTAATTCTGAGAGTGAAGAAGAACATCTATTAAGGTATCTGTTTGAGGAGAAAGACTACAGGAAGGATCTGCGCCCAGTTGAACATGCAGATGATACGCTAGATGTATATTTGTCACTGACCCTCTCCAATCTCATCTCACTTGTATGTCTATCTTTTATTATTATATCTTAGTCGAGAGACTTGTATAACATATTGGGAATTAGTATGACACGTCTGTTACAACATTTGGAAGGGTGTAAATGGTGTAGAGCAAAAACATTTTTAATCTCTATCTAATACATAATGTATGCATTATGCAGACACAGCTATATATTTGGCAATAATTAAAAATTCTGGTGACATTTCATGGAAATTGCATCTCTGTTGAATATAAGGGGTTAAAGTTTTAGCCCAACTTGATTTCCAGCTTGAAATCTACCACTTGTGTTCAGGCTCTCCGAGGTGTAAATTGTTCTGAAGTTGCTTTCAGAATTTATTACATATGACATTATGTCTGGTTAAACTTAGATTATTTAACCAACTTCGCATACAGTTTTAATAATGGCTGTCACTGCAACTTTGGTGCCCTCTAGTGGATAAGTGAAAATGTCCTCGATATTAAGAGAACGGCCAGGGTTTCCCAAACCCAGTCCTCAGGGCTACCTAATAGTGCAGGTTTTCCAGATCACATGTGACATAATTAGGACCACCCGTGGATCTGTTACAATGTGTCAGTCAGTAATGAATACACCTGTGCTCCAGCAAGGAGATATGGAAAACCTGCACTGTTAGGGAGCCCTGAGGATTGGGTTTGGGAAACCCTGCTTTAGGCAATGGAAATGGTAATCTATGTGTTATGTCTTCTTTCTGGTTTGGTGAAAACTAAAGTTTTTTAAGGTGCTAATAATAGACTTTGTGAATATAGTGATTATCATTAAAAAAATACATGCAAATAATTATGCAATTAACATTATGACCAGTTAAGAAACAATGAAGTTTCGTTATATATATCTCCCCACTGTCCTGCTTTAGACAGGACACTCCTGATTCTAGCAGACCACCTTGCCCGACTGCTGGAATGCTGTGAGCTGTGTCCTGCATGCTGCCACTCTGCACAGCAGAGCAGTGGTGAAGGTTTGGCCAAAAGTTCTCTGAATTGAGAGATGTCTAGCTCTTCAGAAGTGTTAGACACCTCCCACCCCGATGACATGTCCATGCCTCCATTGTTATTTAACCACCCCCCCTAATGGGACTTGACCCCTCCCCCTTATGAAGGGTGTGTGACTGTAAAAGAGCTATTAATAATGCTAACCTCTTCAGGAAAGAAGGTACTTGGCACCTGAATGACTGAAGCACATTTTCATATTTCCATACACTTACCATTTCTGCGTCTGTATTTTGAGTCGCACATATCTCAAGATACATGGAAATGTAATTCTTGTGTGTAGATGTGCCCGGAGAAAAAATGTGTCTGTCATCATCATTATCATCTTGCACACTTGCCTCATGTTGAAATTATTACCGCCCAATATTGGTCTTGGTCCACACTTGGACAAAATGTGTACGGTGCTGCGCACAACAAGGACATAGGAATGCTTTGTTGGGATCATGGCCGAGCCACATGGGTGCCACGTCCTCCAAGGTCTTGCCTAGTGCTTCTGAAGCACTAGACCATCCCCAAAGCAGACAGTATTTTCTCTGCATGCAAAAACAAAATAATAATAATAAAATAATAATAATATGCATTTGCACTCCCTCTATCTCAACATGGTTTGTCCAGGTCACATTTGCACCCATTAGCTGGATTTGCTCCTAACTTTAACTGAGGTCCTTAATGTTTAGGTAATCTTTATTTTTTGTACAGTTTGCATAGTTTAGTCAATAATCTCCTAATTTGGACAACTAGATAGTTTCCTGGAAACAGACAAATCACAATGAAATCCCTGATTTGTAATGTACAGTATATGTCATTCCATGTATTATACATTTTGCTGATGATAATTATTAACAATTTATTTTATACTATTATCACAGAAAGAAGCAGATGAAACTCTCACTACAAATGTCTGGGTTGAGCAAGTAAGTCACCAAGTTTATAAGGTTCATTTATGAAATTGCTCTCACTGTACCCTACATATGTTATGCATTTTTTGCCTTTTCTAGGGCTAAAGAGCAAATGGCTACTAAAAAACCCGAAAAATGCATGTAGGGTATAGTAAGGGGAACTGAGAGATTGAATCAGGGGGTGCATGTTAGCACCTAAAGACCAGCTGTACTGATTGTTTACTATAGAGAGTGAGCCAGATAGGATAATACAGTTAGAGCAAAGAGAACTAATCACTTGACAGTAAACTGACAATTAATGTAAACTGAGGGGGTGTAAGAGAAACAATCAATACAAGTTCACAGATTAAGCACAGTTAATTAATGAGACTTGAAATTAGTAGTGAACAAACAGCAGACAGTGAACTAATTAATTAGTGTGGATAGAGGGGTGTAAGAGTAATGACTTATATGAAAGTGTTAGAACATCCCAGTGTATCTATTTTCAGACTAACCAGTTGGGATTTATTGTAAGTTACAAATACAAGATATAGATGCATTCTAACAATTAGAGAAGTTTATGGTAAGAACGGGAGATTTGATTGAAGAGTGTAATAAATTTGTAATTGGGTAGAAGAGTAAATGTGAATGTGAGAATAAATATTAATAAATTGAATTTATATAATTACTAAACGAATTGTAACATACAACATATAAAGGAACAACTGATTAGCGTAAATACACAATAGGATTTGAGATTCAATAAATGCTATAATTAAAATTGAGTAATTATTTGAATTCACTGTGACGTGCCCCACAAGTATTTATCTGAAAGACCCATTGATTGCCGGGAATAAATAATAGGGCGATATGGGATTATGGGCAACATATGAGCAAACAAAGGAACACACTAAAAAAAAAAACCAGTCATGATTTGCTTAATGAGCTGCAACAAAATCTGACAGATGAAGCTGAAAATGTTTAATAGCAGAAATTAATTTTAACACATGATTATGTATATGGAGGAAGTACTGATTGATTAAAATATACACCAGCATCTGGTATTCTATACTGATAATGTTACAACTGTTTCATTATTAATTCACTGTGACACACCTTATAGTGCACATTGTTTGCTGGGAATATGTAATCCCCTTCGTACCAATTATATAGTGAGCTGCTAGAAATGTGGGTGATTTTCACACTGCAATAAGCATTTTCTTGTATGTGCGCTGTCAGTGGGTGTGTTCTCTGTGTCTGCTAAACTGGACAATTAAGCACACTGAATTGCGCACCTGCATTTTTTTGTTGTAAAGTACCTTTATTGTGTCTATTGCTAGGTTCAGAAATACTTATTTTGAAGATAATAATGAGCAAATATTTAAGTTGTTTAAGACGTATTACTACTGAGCTAGATAATTCAACTGACGTGTCAAATAAGTTTGAGAAGATAATAGTCTGAACTCTTATATCCCTTCCTATCCCCTCTAATCACTATAAGAAACTCAGAAATAAATTAGGAGAGCTTTCTATTAACTAAGGAAATGCTGATTTGATACTTTAATAGCTTCTTGATAGCATACTATCCTTCCATGCCCTAATTGGTTATTGTCCTCCATCTTGCTATTGTCTCCCTGCTTATTCTTACCTGTTATCCGCTGTCCTTATTATCTTACTGTTCTGCTATCATTCTTACCTGTCTTCATTGTCCTTATTATCTCACTGTACTGTTGTTCCATGCCCTCCACGCCCTAATTCGTTATTATCTTCCACCTTTTCATTGTCTTCCTGCCTTTGTTCTTACCTGTTTTTCACTGTCCCCACTATCTCACTGTTCTGTTACTCTCTCTCCCTACTATGCCTCACCGCTCTTACTCCATACCCATACTCTCCCCCCGCCCTACCTCTCCCGTTCCTCCCCGCCATCCCCCGCGCGCTGCTCATCTTGCTAACCTCATCCCCATTTCCCCCCTCTCCTCTCCCCCTTTCTTCTGTGCCCTCTGGAATGCCAGATCCGTCCGCAACAAGCTGACTGCTATCCACGACCTCTTTCTATCCAACTCCTTTAACCTTCTTGCCGTTACTGAAACCTGGCTCTCCGATTCTGATACTACTTCCCCCGCTGCCCTCTCCTATGGTGGCCTCTCCTTCACCCACTCCGCCAGGCCTGGTGCCCGCCCTGGCGGTGGAGTTGGCCTCCTCCTCTCCTCCACCTGTACTTTTCGTGTCATTCCCCCTGAACCCTCCCTCTCCTTCTCCTCTTTTGAAGCTCACTCCATCCGCCTCTTCTACCCCATCCATCTCCGCGTCACTGTCATCTACCGCCCCCCTGGCCCCACCTCCCTCTTCCTTGACAACTTTGCTAGCTGGCTTCCTCACTACCTCTCCTCCGATCTCCCCTCGATCATTCTCGGTGACTTTAATATCCCCATCGACAACCCCACCTACCCTGCTTCCAGCAAACTGCTCACCCTCTCTTCCTCCCTTGGTCTCACCCAATGGACCTCCTCCTCTACCCACTGCCTTGGTCACTCCCTTGATCTTGTCTTCTCCTACCTATGTAATCTCTCCGACTTCTCCATCTCTCCCTTTCCTCTATCCGACCACCATCTCCTCTCCTTCTCTCTCTCCTCTTCTCCTGCTCCCCTCCCCCTGTCCAAACCTACTCTGTCCATACGCAACCTCGATGCTCTTGACCCTGCCTCTCTGTCCTCCTCTCTCGATACCCTCCTTTCTCCCCTTTCCTCCCAGGCCTGCCCCAACCAGGCGGTCTCCCTCTACAATCACACCCTCACCTCCGCTCTGGACGCGGTTGCCCCTGCCCACTCCGTCCACCCCCGCTGCTCCAAACCCCAACCCTGGCACTCCAAATTTACCCGCTTCCTCCAAAAATGCTCCCGTTCTGCCGAACGTCACTGGAGAAAATCCCGCTCCCTGGCTGACTTCCTCCACTTTAAATTCATCCTTTCATCCTACAGCTCTGCCCTCTCACTCGCTAAACAATCTTTCTTTAAATCCCTCATCTCTTCCCAGTCCTCTAACCCCCGCCGCCTCTTTGCCACCTTTAGCACTCTCCTGGCCCCCTCCCCTCCCCCCACCCCCTCCTCCCTGACTGCCTCTGATTTCGCCTCCTTCTTCTCCTCTAAAATCGAGGCCATCCGACTTGAAATCTCCTCCTCCACTCTCTCTTCCACCCCTCCCACTCTTCTGTCCTCCCCCCCCAACCACCTTCCCCTCCACTCCTTCCGTCCCACCACCGGCGAGGAAGTCCACTCTCTCATTTTATCATCCCCCCCCACTACCTGCCCCCTGGATCCCATCCCCTCCCACCTTCTTCGCTCCCTTTCCCCCACCACCTGCTCCCACCTCGCTCACCTCTTTAATCTCTCCCTCTCCACTGGCATCTTCCCCTCCTCCTTCAAACATGCTCTCGTATCCCCCATTCTTAAGAAACCTAATCTCGACTCCACTTCTCTCTCGAACTATCGCCCCATATCTCTTCTCCCATTTGCCTCCAAAATTCTTGAGAGGCTCGTCTGCAGCCGTCTCACCTCCTACCTTTCTGAATACTCCCTCCTTGATCCTCTCCAGTCTGGTTTCCGCCCCCTCCACTCCACTGAAACTGCCCTGGCTAAAGTCACCAATGACCTCCTCTCTGCAAAAGCCAGGGGCCACTTCTCCCTTCTCATCCTCCTTGACCTCTCTGCAGCCTTTGACACCGTTGACCACCCCCTCCTCCTTCACACCCTCCAGTCTTTCGGCCTCTCCGGCCCAGTCCTGTCCTGGTTCACCTCTTACCTTACTCACCGTTCCTTCTCTGTCACCACCTCTGGGTCTCTCTCCCCCCCATCCACCCTTCCAGTCGGGGTCCCTCAGGGCTCTGTTCTGGGACCCTTACTCTTCTCTCTATACACCTCCTCCCTGGGTGAACTCATCAGCTCCTTCGGCTTCAGCTACCACCTTTACGCTGACGACACTCAACTATACCTCTCCTCTCCTGATCTCTCTCCCTCCCTCCTCTCTAGGGTGTCCGCCTGCCTCTCTGCCATCTTCTCCTGGATGTCCTCTCGATTCCTCAAACTTAACCTTGCCAAAACTGAGCTCATAGTTTTTCCTCCCTCTCATACCCCATCCCCTTCTGACCTCTCCATCACTGTCGACAACACCTCTATCTCCCCTGTCCCCCAACTTCGCTGCCTTGGTGTCATCCTCGACTCCTCTCTCTCCTTTGGCCCCCACATCCTCTCTCTTGCTAAATCCTGCCGCTTCCAGCTGCGCAACATCGCTCGCATCCGGCCCTTCCTCTCCCAAGATGCCACCAAATGCCTTATCCACTCTCTGATCATCTCCCGCCTGGACTACTGCAACCTCCTCCTCACTGGCCTCCCCCACTCTCATCTCGATCCCCTTCGATCCGTCCTTAACGCTGCAGCTAGGCTTATTTTCCTCTCTCGCCGCTCCTCTTTTGTCTCCCCCCTCTACCTAGCCCTTCACTGGCTCCCATTCCCCTTCAGAATCCTCTTTAAGCTCCTCACACTCACCTACAAGGCCCTCGCCAACTCCACTGCGCCCTACATCTCCACCCTCCTCTCTATTCATGCTCCATCCCGCCCTCTCCGTTCTGCCTCTGACCGTCGCCTCTCTTCCCCCCTTATAACCTCCTCCCACGCGCGTATCCAAGACTTCGCCCGCGCTGCCCCCCTCCACTGGAACAAGCTCCCTCCCTCCATCAGAACTTCCCCTAATCTATCCAGCTTCAAACGGGCCCTAAAAACCCACCTTTTTCTTAAAGCCTTTCTGTCTCCCACTTAACTTCCTACCTTATCTTCTGCCTCTGTCCCCCTACTCTCCCTCTCTCCCCTGCGTCTCTCTGTCTGTCCACCCCTCCCCTTAGATTGTACGCTCCTCTGAGCAGGGCCATCTCTCCTCCTGTTTCCACCACTTCTAACTCTGCTCTCCAGCTACTTAGCCCTCCTCCTCAAAGGTCCTCCACCCCACATCCACTTTCGCTCCCTCCTCCCCCCTGGGGGTCTCCCTGTCTTCCACGCCCCCCTTCTTGGGCCCCGTCATTTTCGGATCCTCCCTCCCCCTTCCCCGCCCTCTCTAGCTGTGCATTGAGCGTACTGAGTTGCTGTGTTTACTGTACTGTGCTGTCTCCCATTGTATTGTGATTTTGTTTGTCTCTGTACGGCGCTGCGGATGCCTTGTAGCGCCTTATAAATAAATATTAATAATAATAATAATAAAATACTAGAGTTATTGCAATGGGACTGAATTTCAGCATAATTTTTTATCTTCTAGATGAAATTGCTAGATGTAGGGTCCTTGAGTGTTAGATGTTTTGGAAACAAACTGTGTGTTGGCATAGAACAGATCCCATAGACAATAGTGATAAGAATTAACAGCAGATATCAATTGTTTTTACTGACATGAAATGCTGCTGCCAATGGAAGTTTGTGTCTGTTGCAGAACTCCTGATACTTTTATATGCTGTTTTGTAACCATGAGGCTGCAGAAACATGAATACAATGTGTGCAGATACCCCTGCAGATATCAGTTGTTGAATATACATGAAAGAGGTGACATCTCTTTGAAGCTTCTTGAGAAGGGTGCAGCCATGCTTTCTTACAATTGTTGTCATGTTCCTTCCTGTATTGCTTTGCAAGTTCATAACAATTGCTAAGCAGGAATTTGTCTTTATCAATGACTGATAGACTGTCAATAGAACACATACAAACCAAATGCAAAAATGTTGTGGATCAGTATTCTATATTTAGCCCGTTAACCTTCTCCTATTAAACTCAAGATATTATAAATAACATGCACTTCACAGGAGGAGCAGTATTAAGTAGCATGGTGGTAGCACTGGATTTAGAGAACTTGTATTTTGTGAGCCAGACCTTTGTCAGTATGACAGCTTAGATTAATCCATCTATATAGTAACATAGTAACATAGTTGATGAGGTTGAAAAAAGACACCAGTCCATCAAGTTCAACCTATTTTGGATCTCCTCCGATCCTGCACTTATATTTGAAATTAATCCAGAGTAAGCAACCGCCCATCTGTTTCAATTTTGAAAATCCCCCCAGACTCAATATTGCAATCCAATTTTACCCTATATCCACTACTATCCTTTATTTTAAATTAACGGTCGTATCCCTGGATACACCTTTCCGCTAAAAATTTGTCTAACCCTTTCTTAAACATATCTATTGAATCTGCCATCACAACCTTCCCTGGCAATGAATTCCATATCTTGACTGCCCTTACTGTAAAGAACCCCTTCCTTTGCTGGTTGTGAAATTTCCTCTCCTCTAACCTTAGGGGATGACCACATGTCCTGTGTATGGTCCTTGGGGTAAAAAGTTCCCATGAAAGCTCTCTGTATTGACCCCTAATGTATTTGTACATAGTAATCATATCTCCCCTTAGACGCCTCTTTTCTAAAGTAAACATGCCTAAACTGGCTAACCTTTCCTCATAACTTAATGACTCCATACCCTTTATCAATTTTGTCGCCCTTCTCTGAACCCTTTCTAGTTCCAAATTATCTTTTTTATAGAGTGGTGCCCAGAACTGTACTGCATATTCAAGATGAGGTCTTACCAATGATTTATACAGTGGCAAAATTACACTGTCTTCCCTTGCATCTATGCCCCTTTTTATGCATGCCAATACTTTGTTTGCCCTTGCAGCTGCTGCTTGACATTGAGCACTATTGCTAAGTCTACTGTCTACGAGCACTCCCAAATCCTTTTCCCTTATAGATTCTCCCAAATTAATTCCATTTAATTTATAGATTGCGTTCTTGTTTTTGATCCCTGAATGCATAACCTTACATTTATCTGTGTTAAACCTCATATTCCATTTAACCGCCCAATCCTCCAGTTTATTTAAGTCCCTCTGTAGAGAAGCTACATCTTGCTCTGATTTTATTACCTTACAGAGTTTAGTGTCATCTGCAAAAATAGAAACTTTACTCTCTAAACCATCACCAAGGTCATTAATAAATATATTAAAAAGGAGTGGTCCCAGCACGGAACCTTGAGGTACTCCACTTAAGACCTTTGACCAATTAGAAAATGTTCCATTTATCACAACTCTCTGTTCCCTATTCTCTAACCAGTTTTCGATCCAAGTACAAATTTTGATTTCTAGACCCAGTTCCCTTATTTTGTAAACCAACCTCTTGTGTGGCACTGTATCAAAGGCCTTTGCAAAATCTAAGTAGACCACATCTACTGTCCTGCCCTGGTCTAAGTTCCCACTAACTTCCTCGTAGAAACTAATTAGATTAGTTTGACATGACCTATCCCTCACAAATCCATGTTGATTCCCACTAATAATTTTATTGCGTACCAAGTAATCCTGAATACTGTCCCTTAAAATACCTTCCAGTAGTTTCCCCACTATTGATGTCTGGCTTACAGGTCTATAATTCTCTGGTTGTGATCTCGTCCCCTTTTTAAACAACGGCACCACATCTGCTATTCGCCAATCCCTTGGTACTGAGCCTGATGAGATTGAATCTCTGAAAATTAAAAATAGCGGTCTAGCTATTTCCGAGTTTAACTCCATAAGGACCCTTGGGTGTATGCCATCTGGACCTGGAGCTTTATTTATCTTAATATTCTTCAGTCGCCTTTGGACTTCTTCCTCTGACAACCAAGTATTAATTAATGGCATGGTTTCATTTCCATTTTTATGTATTACTCCTGCCATTTGTTCCTCTCTGGTAAATACTGAAGAAAAGAACGTGTTTAATATCTCTGCTTTTTTCTTAGTATCATTTATCAATTCACCTATCTTACTTCTTAGGGGTCCTATATTATCTTTTTTAATCCTTTTGCCATTTATATACTTAAAAAACTTTTTGGGGTTTGTCTTACTTTCTTTTGCAACGTGCCTTTCATTTTCTAATTTAGCCAATCTAATTTCCTTTTTGCATCTTTTATTACATTCCTTGTACCTATGGAAGGACTCCTCTGACCCTTCAGACTTAAACAATTTAAATGCACGCTTCTTCCTTTGCATTTCTTCCCTTACCTTTTTATTTAGCCACATTGGTTTAGACTTAATTCTTTTACATTTATTTCCCATAGGAATGAACTTATACGTGTATGTTTCCAACAACGTTTTAAAGACAGCCCACATTTCTTCCGTATTTTTTCCTTCAAAGGCTTTGTCCCAGTCTATGCTCTTTATAGACTCCTTTAGCATATTAAAATTTGCCTTTTTAAAGTTTAAAGTCCTAGTTGATCCCTTATACTGTTGTTTCTGGAAACTAATTTCAAATGAGACCATATTATGATCACTGTTTCCCAAGTGCTCCTTTACTTGAATATTTGATATTACGTCTACATTGTTTGTTATTACTAGGTCCAGTATAGTCCGGTTCCTAGTTGGTTCCTCAACTAATTGGGACATGTAATGGTCTTTTAGCGTGCTCAGAAACCTATTTCCCCTAGCTGTACCGCAGGTCTCAGTACTCCAATCAATGTCCGGATAATTAAAATCCCCCATAATTAAAATTTGACCTAGTTGTGTAGCCTTTTCAATTTGCTGTAGAAGTTGGGCTTCCTCAATCGTACTAATATCTGGCGGTTTATAGCATATCCCTATCAGAAACTTCTCTGAACTTTTTCCTCCGCTGGATATTTCCACCCACAATGCCTCTATATTATCACCAATATTCTCGAATATAACTTCCTGAATACTTGGTTTTAATTCTGGCTTAATATAAAGACATACTCCTCCTCCCCTTTTATTTACCCTATCCCTCCTGAAGAGAGAATAGCCTTCCAAGTTGACTGCCCAGTCATGTGTATCATCCCACCAGGTCTCAGTAATACCTATAATATCATACTGCTCATTCATTGCAACTAGTTCTAACTCCCCCATTTTACCTGTCAGGCTTCTTGCATTTGCAAGCATACACTTAAGTCTATTGCCTCCCTTAGGTATTTCTTTTTGCTTTAAAAAGGGCCGCTCCTTATCGGCTATGCTTCCCTTTCCCCCCTCTCCACCCCCTTTACTCTTGTTAAATTCCTCCTTACTACTCTCAATGTCTATCCCATAAATACTTGCTTGCCCCTCCCCCCCGGAGCCTAGTTTAAAATCTCCTCCAACCTTCTAACCATCCTCTCCCCTAGCACTGCAGCCCCCTCCTCATTCAGGTGCAATCCATCACGACAATGAAGATGGCAACTGACCGAGAAATCAGCCCAGTGCTCTAAGAATCCAAAACCCTCCTTCCTACACCAATCTTTTAGTCACACATTAACCTCCCTAATCTCCCGCTGCCTCCCTGGACTAGCGCGTGGCACAGGTAGTATTTCCAAAAATACTACCTTGGATGTCCTTGCCTTAAGTTTGCGACCTATGTCCCCGAAATCATTCTTTAGGACACCCCTTCTTCCTCTAACTCGGTCATTGGTGCCAACATGCACCAAAACCGCTGGGTCATTCCCAGCCCCTCCCAACAATCTGTCCATCCGATCCGCAATATGCCGAGCCCGAGCACCTGGGAGACAACACACTGTTCGGCATGCACGGTCCCGGTAACAGATTGCCCTATCTACCTTCCTAATGATTGAATCCCCTACCACCACAATCTGCCTGGGTCCCTGAGTAACTTTGGTCCCTTCTGTGCTGGAGAGACCATTCCCCTGGTTGCTAGAGGAAGCAGTGTCATCCAACTCTACCAATTCTGAACTGCCTTCCACAGTATCTTCATCCAATCTGGCAAATCTGCTGGGATTGCCTAGCTCAGAACTGGCCTGCCTCTTCCTCCCTCTGCTACCCATAGTAACTGTTACCCAGCTGCCTACCTGTGCATCCTCCTCTGTCTCTGCTCCACCCTGCTCAGCTAACGCATCAACGGTGAGCTGTAAACTCTGCTCCAGGTTGGCAATGTCACTCAATGTTGCAATGGTCTGCTTTAGATCAGTTACCTGGGCTTCCAAAGAGACCAATTGCTCACATTTCTCACAGAGGTATAAACCTTGGAACACTTGCTCCAAGTGTGCATACATATGACAAGATATGCATTGAGTGAGATCATCAAGCCTGCTACTACTCATCTTATTATGGCTAACCTAACTTCTTATAGCCTACAGTGAACTTTAGTACTAGCCTTTCCTAGCCACTTACCAGATTAAACCCCTTTCTGGATTCAACTCCTTACTGGAACCAACTCCACACTTTAAACAAAAACAGCACTTGAAATCAAAAAAGCAGTGAAATCACAAGCTCAATGAAATCGCTTGCTACCTCCTGTTAAATAGAGCTTGCACTAACCAGCTGTATCAACTATGCAATTAAACCACACCCACTAGCTCTAACAGAGAGAAGGGAAAAAAAAAAAAAGACACTTTATAAACACACAGAAAAACGAATCCCATTCAATAAACACACAGAATAATTCCCCAAACTATATCACTCTCTCAGCACAGCACAGCAATCCTTACTGGAACCAACTCCACACTTTAAACAAAAACAGCACTTGAAATCAAAAAAGCAGTGAAATCACAAGCTCAATGAAATCGCTTGCTACCTCCTAAACTATATTTAGTTGTACAATATTACAGAGATTGCATCTGTTACATACCCTAAATAATAAAGCTATAAATAATTATTTTCTGTAGCAGACCTTTCCTTTATTGTGCGGAGCTTGCAATCAGTATTGGTAGCAGGTATGTCAATGGTTTCCTGCTGTCAAACTTGCAATAGTGAGTGCACCAGTTAATCTACACATTGAATCACCAAATATAGGTATTTCTTTTAGTCTAATGTCTAACACTGTCTCACCTGCACATTCTCTTTACAGGGATGGTTTGATACAAGACTTTCATGGAATATGACAGAGTTCTATGGCATTGATATACTCAGAGTATCCCCGGACATGGTGTGGCAACCAAAACTTATCCTGGAGAACAAGTGAGAGGGGTTAACAGCAAAAAGCTTTCAAATTACTTTCTATTACCCAACGAGTTATGAATCTGAAAATATGAATATGATTAGGTGATGCTCCCATGCATGTAACATTCAACGCAGGAGATCTTCTCTCCTGCTGCAACTGGCATTGATCAGGGATGTTAAAGATCCTCTTCAAATAACTCTCATGACGCACACACTGCACAATCAAAGGACAATATAACATGTCAAATCAGTTCTCAGAAGCATTTGTGTGAACACTGTCTATCCATCCACCCCAGATCTGATCAATTGTTTTAGGTCAACTGTTGCAAGTGAAAGTTGTTTTGTAGAACTTGATATAGACATTAACAGGTTAAGGCTTTGAGAATTAATAAGTACATTATATTTTTTGAGATGGTTTGGGGAAAGCTCTCCTTGTGTGTGGGAGGGGGAGAGGGGTTAGGATGCAGCCCTGTCTCCCTAAAGGAGGTTGTCTGTATCCTTCAACTGCTAAGGAAACATAAATAGTACATGGGGTTAAGGCCCTTCTGTGCTATAATTGTTCACTTATTGGTACATTTTGGATTTGCTCACTCTAGTGTGGTAAAGTAGATATGATCTTTCCACTATACCACCTTCCCTATTCCCGTTCCAACGTCCTTTCCTTTTGTGCCTTAACCGTACGTACTTTTTACATTATATTTTTTCACACATAGACAATAGATTTCCTAGTAAAAACAAATTGGGATGGAAGTGTCTTTGTATAGAGGGACATATTCATCCTGTAGACCTAACAGGTACATCTCTGGGGTGTGACTAACAGGAAACAAGAAGGTGGGGCTGAGAAATATAGAGGACCAACTTCCAGAAACTGGACACACAAAGTCACCATTTCTCTTATATCTTTGGTGTGGTTATAATATAGATTGACTGGGCACTGAAGTAGGCATTTGATTTTTGAATTTCTGTACTTAGTACATATGTTATGTTTCCCTTAACTTATCTCATATTACAGTTAAACACTGCAGTGAAATGATTGATAGATACACTCTGCTTGATTTATTAATAGAAACATTTTAGAAAAGAATAAGAGTCACACTATATCCATGCATTGGGAGCGCTCCTGTTACCATCTTGTGTAGAATTTGTGTAGACAGACACATTTTAGACAAAATAAGGACCAATTACAATCCACAAAAAGTGCTTCTCTCTGTAGTCATACTTGTCTCCCATTCCATGGTGCATGACAAATTCAAGGTATTTAGAAACACCCCCATAAAATAAATTTGCATCTAGCTTATGACAATCTTAATAATTACTTTGTTACACTTTTGAGTGTTTGAAGATGTTTATTACATTTGTGCACAGAAAAGTATTTTACAGCAGAGCTACAACTGGAAGATGAAAATGCAAGTGGCAGTAAACAAATGTAATGAAGGTCCAGTATTATATATTACGTCTCACTATTATTACATTTCTTGTTTTATAGCAATGATGGCAACTTTGAGGTGGCGTATTACTGCAATGTCCTTATATCAAGTAACGGTTACATTTACTGGCTGCCTCCTGCCATATTCCAGACTTCTTGCTCCATCAACGTCAACTACTTTCCCTTTGACTGGCAGAATTGCTCTCTCAAATTTAGGTAATTACTTTACTCAGCCATTCTATAGTGGCACCAAATGTTTTACTTTTATTTTGAAGAAACTAACCTGATGTCTGGAAGCTGTACAGGACGCATGACCTGTACCGCCTAAAAATACATTTTGAGCGTATCATCATCATCTATTTATTTATAAAGTGCCAATAATTCTGCAGCATTGTGCAGAGAACTCACTCACATCAGTCCCTGCCCCATTGGAGCTTGCAGTCTAAATCTCCTAACATGCACACACACACACACACACACACACACACACACACACACACACACACACACACACACACACCAAGAGAGACTAAGGGCAATTTAATAGCAGACAATTAACCTAATAGTATGTATTTGGAGTTTGGGAGGAAACCTGAGCATATCCACACAAACACGAGGAGAACATACAAACTCCACACAGATAAGGCCATGGTTAGGAATCAAACTCATCAGTACTGTGAGGCAGAAATGATAATGCTAAGCCACCAAGGCTTTCCACTCTTCTGTGAAGCTGACTTAAAGAAAACATACTTATAAGATGGGCTTTGTCATGATCCTTTCTCAATGTGATTCTGGACCCTTGGGTCTAGCTGGAGCAGGACTGAAATGGAGCCTAGAGGCCTTGATGATCTCTCTGCTCATCTAGATCCTCAGAGTAGCACAAGCAGTATTGGAGTCTAAGGACCGGAGTCTGTGCCTGAGTACTATCATCATCATCATCATCATTTATTTATGTAGCGCCAACATATTCCGTAGCGCTTTACAATTGGGAGTACTAGAATCCGGCGTAATAACCGAATGGAACTGTTCATGGTAACTCAGTCCCGGCCCCTGTAGCCAGGCCCACAAGACTGGAACCCACTAATAAGAACTCAGACAAGAAGCACACGGAAACTCAGAAAAGAATGAACTGGAAATGGAGTCAGGGACTAGGAACTCAGAACCGTGACACAGAATGGCCGACACAGGACTGCGTGGCAGCCACAGACCTGGAACCCACAGACAGACACACAGAACTGATAATAAGCCCTAGAGACTCAGATCCAGCCATAGCAACTGAACAGGTGATAAAGGTAAAGCCACTGGTGCTGCAGAATAGATACTGGATGGTGCCAAGTTCTTACTGAGGTAAACACTCTTGCTGAATGCAGGATATTGCAGGAAGATGAGCAGCTTGGAAGTGCAAAGTACTTGCAGAATGATGAACTTTGGGTAAAGCAAAATGCTTGAAAGAAGATATGCACTTTAGAAACCATAGGAACTATTCTAGACTAAATTGCAAGCATTTTCAGCATTTTCAACAAATAACAAAAAATATGTTGACAATTTGCAACTGTATAGCATGGTTGACAAACACAGCAAGATGTTTTATATTGTTCTTGATCAAAGAAGAAACTTTCAAAAACCTTGGTGCCACCTGAAGTTCTGGAGGCTCTTGTGTGACATCGAAACAATGTTTCCAAATTATCAGTATATGGTTGAAAAAAATGTGAGGTACACATTTGGCCACCTGTTGCTAACCTTCTGCAGGTAGATGCTGGTATGAAACTGTGATGGGTACACAGGAAGTAATGTAAAAAAAAAGATAAACATTGTCCCACTATGCTTATTCTCTAGACATAAAACAGATATTATTATTATTATTATTATTATTATCATTTATTTGTTAGGCGCCACAAGGTGTCCGCAGCGCCGTACATAGTACAAACAGTAAACCATACAGGGTTAAACAGTACAGAACAGTAAACACAAAGTACCAATGCTTCAGAAACTCCGGGACAGACAAATGGAGTAAGGACGGAGCAGAAGAACAGGTGTAGAGACACGAGGGAAGAAGTTCCCTGCTCAAACGAGCTTACATCCTAAGGGAGGGTGGACGAAACAGACACGAGAGGGGGCGGTAGGGGAGAGAGGGAAGAGCGAGCAGAGTAGGTGAGGGGTTAGGTGGATGATTGGTAGGTTTTAAGGAACAGGTGAGTTTTAAGTGCTCGTTTGAAGGAGCACAGATTGGGAGCGAGACGGATGGAGCGAGGGAGGTCATTCCAGTGTAGGGGGGCAGCTCGGGAGAAGTCTTGGATTCTGGAGTGGGAAGTGGTAATAAGAGTGGAAAAGGTTTTCACACACACCGATCTTTGTGAAATACTATTTAAGACATAATATTTTGAGGTTAGAGTGTCATTCTTTATGGCATGGACATAAATGAAAGCCCATATTCTAGTGAGTTCAGTTATATATGAAATAACAGAGGTGTCAATTCCTAATTCTGTCCATCATGCTCCCTGAGAAGCAGCCATTACTTATTAGCCGTTACACTTTACAGCACAGCTTACATGATTGGCTAGTAAGTGACATAATTACTTTGTACAGGCTGCATATTGGAGGATTCATATATGTCACAGCAAACATAACTGATTTGCATTGCTCTGGATTACAATAGTTTTGACCCGTTTTACAGCTTTAAAGTAGTAGGGTATGGCTTTATTTATCTGTAAATGCCTCTTTCCTTTTTTAAAGAGCTGCAGTATAATATAGTAAGGATGAGAGTGAGCAATATATTTTACAATAATGTATGTGTTTAAATGGCCTTATTTTTTTTTTGGGATAAGCTCAATATCCTTTATATTGTTTCTATGTATTGATGACATGCACATTTAGTCATATTATTTTGTGTGTGGTTACAGCTCCTTGACTTATAATGCTAAAGAGATCAACTTGCTTCTGAAGGAAGAGCAGGACGAGGAAACTAAGAGACAATACTCCGTAGAATGGATTGTCATTGATCGGGCAGCTTTCACAGGTACTGTGACCACCAAGCTGTATTATATCCTGTTACAGAACAGGCAAAGGCTTATTGCTATTATAACCAGTTCCTGTTAGGTCACTACATCTTTAAATAAAATTAATGATGAAGTGAAAAGTAAATCAATGATTTGATGCATTAGATGTCCTGCTTAAATATATGTATATGTCATAAGTATAGTGTTTCATTAAGAAACACTATACACTGTAATCTAACTATGATTTACACATACTATAATTTTTAATATAATGTTTTATTTTATTTATTAATGGAAAACAGAGAGGGGGTTTTGAGTGGTGGAATCAGGGTAAAAATCAAGAGTATTGCAATTGGGAAACTCCAATTTTGTACCGACGACATAATTAAATTATTGTTAATTAATGTACCAGTTACTCTTTCCTCACATTAGGAGATCACAAAACAAATGTTATCTCATTCTGTAGAATGATTAAGTAATCTGCACCTTTCTTATGAATGGACCTGTAAGACATGATCTAGTAAAGTTGGTGCTTGAGATCTTGGTGTAGGCTCTGATAGTTTGATGTTTTTTGCTTTGTTTTACAGATAATGGAGAGTGGGAGATTGTTCACATTCCAGCTAAAAAGAATATTGACAGGAGTGTGTCTCGAGACAGCACCAAGTACCAGGACATCACATTCTACCTCATTATTAAAAGGAAACCCCTATTCTACATTATAAACATCTTGGCTCCTTGTGTTCTTATAGCACTGATGGCAAACCTCGTCTTCTATCTGCCAGCTGACAGTGAGTGCCACCCTAACTACATCTAGGAGCCCGGCATAGCACAAAACAGCAGATGACCAGTACAGGGGGATCCATGGGGAAAGGGAGTGTCTGTGCCAGAATTAAATGGAACCATTTTTTTTGCACTACTGGATAATGTGTCACAATCACATTAGTTGATTAGTAAGAATTGAAGTGTAACATGACATTAGCATTAATAAGAGAAGTGCTAGTGCTGGCAGCTTCTCCATCAGAAATGTAATTACTAAAGTCAGTGGGAATTTATTAACAATTAAAGAGCAAATGTGCTGTAGTCTATAGCAAGTAATCATCAATTGTCTTTGTATTAGTACAGGTTAAACAGTAAAAACAAACCTCTGATTGCTTGCTATGAGTTACCGCTTATTTGAACTTTACATTATCCCCATTATCTTTCCCTGTGTATCCTTGTCATGCATCTTGGTCATTACCCATCCTGTAGCCTAATACTGACTATATCTTCACAACTGCACTTTCTCCTCTGCAGATATAGCTGTTTACTCAACATGGCTGTAATACCGGCACATACCTAGTGGATTAACATATCATTCTTTCTATTTTCAGTCTCTTCTAGCCCTTGGCTTTCTTAATTTGTCGGGTATCCAGAAGAAACTCCTCTTCGCTTCCTCTGTGTGTCATATCGTAACCTCTCCCTCAGTCCGCTCACCTCTGCATTCTTGACACTCTTTTCACACAGGGCACATTTAGGCCTGTTCTGATAAAACTGTCTACTAGTAATGGTCAACATGATATATTTCAAGGATCACACAAGTAGCCTTTGTTTCCACAAGGAGACTGCACATTATCTTTGCAGAGAAGCATCAGATTCCACTATAGGATCAAAGCAGCATTCTGAAGTGGTCATCCAGCCCCCCACAGTTGGGTTCCCTACACCTAAGTAGTCATGTTGGTGACCAGACCTGCTACATACCTGTGCTAATGCTTTGTACTTTGTTACATCACAATCATTAGGAAGAGAATGCAAAAAGGGGTAAATTGCTCTGTTCATGAGGGTGACAGGTGACTACTTGGCCACCTTTTACCCACAACTGCTCTAAATCTTCACATGCCGCACACTACTAAACTCAGTTTATTACTGATTTATTTAATTACATTTCCATTGATTATTGAATATATTATATCCAATTAGTTATTTTATAATTGATTTGCTATATAACCAATACATATACAAGTCCATATAAATGGAAATACCTTCTTATCAGGAATGCTGCCCTAACAATTGTATATTATAAATTATGATCTTCTTGCTTGTAGGTTTAAGTTGCCATGTCTTTGCTCGTTGTACCTCATAAAACATAAGAGTAGTTAATGCATAACACCATATGTTCTGCAGGTGGGGAGAAGATGACCTTGGCCATTTCTGTCCTACTAGCTCAGTCTGTCTTCTTGCTTCTGATCTCACAACGCCTTCCAGAGACCTCCTTTGCTATCCCACTCATCAGCAAGTAAGTCAGTCTTGTGAAGTGTTGCCTAGAACTCGGTAGTATTAATGCACAGCTCACTACGTCACTGAGGGTTATTTAGAAACATTGCTGGTTGCTGAAAATCTGCACTAAAAAGATAGCATGCACCCAAAAGACCAAATAACATAATTAATAAAGTTAATAAACACAAAAGGATTTAAAATAAAAAATGTAAAAGCTATAAATCAAAATCCGTAAAAAAAAAAACAATCAACTACACATCCCAGATAAACAAAGGAAAAAATGTCAATGTCACATCGAGGCAATGTAAAACATAAAAAAAAAAATCGATTGCCACTTCATCATCATCATCATCAGTTATTTATATAGCGCCAACATATTCCGTAGCGCTTTACAATTGGGGACAAACGTAATAAACTAATAAACAAACTGGGTAAAACAGACAAAGAGGTGAGAAGGCCCTGCTCGCAAGCTTACAATCTATGGGACAATGGGAGATTGACACATGAGGTTAAGTATACATTTTGCATCTTGGCCCAGCCAGACTGCAAAGGTAGGGTGATTCATAAGCTTAGTGACATTTACATGTAAATTAGTATGAATGTGTAATAGTGATGATATTAATTCATACTAAAGAGTTCCCATATATAAAATAATCACTGGATATGACTTCTTCTACATTTTTCTATTTTGAAATGGTAAATAAATTACAATACGATTGTACAATTCTGTAGATTTAGATTGAATTGTACATAAATCTTTGCTGCTTTGGGAGTCATGCAGTCAAATTCTATCAGAAATAAATAATTGAATTGCATAGAATTACAGTAAGATAAATTGGAAAATGTTTCTTACTACTATGTAGTGTTTATGCTGTAGTCACAATTATATACAAATCTTCTGTACAGTCTGTAGATCTGTACAATCAAAATATTTGTATGGGGTACCTATGACATTTCAGATGTGAACCTATTAACTTGCGATTGCATTGTGAAAAAAATATTTCCAGTGTGTGGTGACATTAAAAAACAATTGATGCCATCACCGATTACCAAAAACATAAATATTTTCATGTAGGAGTACCATTTGACAATGAAAGCACATTTCTAATTGGCTTTTTGGGAGGGATGATTTGTACCTTTAAATAATGTTAAGAAATAACATGAATCAGATTATCAATCAAATAATTAAAAATGCATAGAAGTCAATATAGTGTCAGCTGGTGTGATAATGAGTTTATTAGTTACAGTTGCGTATTACAAAGACAATATAAAAATATTTATTGGATGTCATAGTAATAGTCATTTGCAGGACATTAGTGACATTATTTAGCCACTTTTCAAAAATTACTGGAAAAAATTATGAATTTTTTTTCGGATCCACTTGTGACTCTAAATTCACAATGATCATATCCTTTAAAAGTAACTATCGTTATTTAAATTTAGACACACTAGTCTGTGACTGAATGTGTAATTAAAGTTATATTATGCGATATACTGATTCCACTCACAATCATTGTAATGTCAAAAATAAGAAATAATACTCGAATATAAGGCAAAGTCAGCTGTCATTTTGCATCAGATTTCCAATATTGAGACTTCTGTACTGATATTAGAAATTAATTTAGTGATGGAATAGTATTGTACTGTATGTACTACTGGAATAAGAGAATATAGTGTAATATTACTAACATATATTGTATAGCATAGTTAAATGAGGATAACTTTAGAGGAACTGAGTATTTTCCTTGTTCTTCCTCAGATACCTGATGTTTATCATGGTGCTGGTGACGATAGTGGTTGTGAGCTGTGTTGTCGTGTTGAACATGCACTTCAGGACTCCCAGCACACACATCATGTCAGATCGTTTGAAAGAGGTACGTCCAGGGAACCAGGATTTTGACTGAGATTGACTAATATGCTATTATCTTAGTGAACATTATGGGCCTGATTCATACAATCTGCAAAATCACTGTTTATGTCCATAACCGGACCATACACCACAGAACGCAGCCACGTTCAATTTATCTTCAAACGCAAGGGACACTTACTACAGCCTATGGTTTCAGGGGCAGGCAAGGGCATTTGTCCATAGTCAATGTACAGTAGGGGTGTGCCAATCTAGAGTGCAGGCAACAGCATCCATTTCAAGCTTTTGGCATCTCTCAGGTACTTGTTTTTCAGCTGTAACTACTGCTCCAGCGACAGGTCTAGTCTTAGTGCCCATGACTAGTGATGACAGCACAGTATGCATGCTATAACATGTGTTTGCAATCAGAAGCAACAGTAAAATTATATTTTATGTACAGTAGACAGTAAGAACATACTAATAAATGTATTTCATGGAGAAAAACACTTCTTTTTATTTTATAATGTTTTATTAATGCCTATTTTATTAGCAGGTAACATTAGTTGAATATTTTTTTTCCCCGTGCATTCTTTAGTGAGTTTTTATTCCACGTAGGTATTGGACATATCCTGCAGTGTCTAGTAGGGCAGAGCAGACCTACACCTGTATCCATCACCACACGTATCTTCACATACGCTCTTTGTTGAATTCCGGCATGTGTATACCTGATTTACATGTGTTTTAAGACAAGCATTGTGCTCAGTATGAGTGCTTTAATGAATCAGGCCCTATATATGCATCTGTACATTGCTTTTATTTTTGGCACCATTTATTAATCATAATTATATTATCCTGACTCACAAACAACATTATTTCCATGTTGTTACTAGCTGTTTCTGAACAAACTTCCCCGTATACTACATATGTCGCAACCTGCAGAACCTGATCCTGAACCATGGAGTGGGGTGCTTCAGCGCCGCAGCAGTTCAGTGGGGTACATCGCTAAAGCAGAAGAATATTTCAGTGTTAAATCTCGAAGTGAACTTATGTTTGAGAAGCAATCAGAGCGCCATGGTCTGACTAGTCGAGCTACACCTGCAAGTAAGAGACACATGAGTACCTGGCTGTACATGTGATACATGAGTGCTGAATGTGACACACGGATATTCTTAAATAAACCTAGCACATATCAATAGCAAATAGCTTTACACATTAACAGCTATACAGTACACATTCTATTAAGATAGTACTGTTGTGAGGGTGTCACTTTAAACCATGCAAATGGTTATTAGCAAAGGGTTAGCAGTTTAAATGGATTATTAGCTAAATTAAACCGAATCTCTATTTTACGCGGTCTTCTCATGACATTATAATCAATGACATTATACACCTGATGTAATGGAAATATAGCCACGTGAAGACATTTAGAACATCAAATGAACAAAGGTACTTTTTATTATAAAAGAAGAACTAATTAATTCATTAGAGAACAATCTGAAATAGTTTTTTAGTTTAAATAGTTCCTCCCCATGAGGCGACAGTGTCTGGGTAATATACCTTTACAAAAAAACATTCTTAAATATTAGCCTACATTGTGAAATAAAAAGACATACACAGTACATGATAAGATTACCTTTCACGCAATACAAATAATTATCATTAAAAAAACAGATATATAAAGGAAAAAAGGATCCCTACCTCTTACATAGTAAGGTCTCTTGGTAGTATATTTAGTAGCTGTAATCCCATCTGTTCCCTTGTGAATCAACGTGAAGCTCCTGTATAACTGTCTATGTTTATATTCACACATATCTCACGATTCTTTTAATATAAGAACGTTTTCATTCTAGTACCCTTACCGTTTATTTAACCCTCACACTGCTCTTCAAATGGGTAGCACAAGACTAGTTTACTACTCACATTGAATGAAAGGATTCCCCTAGTGATGAAGGGCACCAATCCTGAAATGTTGTACCTACTCCTCGTACTCCAAAGCTTTTTCAATAAAATAGGATGCATCCTTAGCAATATGCTTTCATTAACTGTCAATGAATTTCAATGTTTCCAGTTTAAGTCTCTAGTAGAGTGGTCACATGCTGACCATCAAGCTCCACACTATTGCTGTTTAAATGTAGTAGGGTGCTGACCACTAGTTCTTTAGCTGCCCTTAGGCTTGTCTGGGTAACCTAGTAGTGAATAATAGGAATTGTCATCCAACCTGTCCCGGCACATTGTGTGTTCTCTCTCTAGTTCATTCTCTCTCTCTCTCTTTCATTATCTCATTTGTTCTCTGTCTCTCTCCTCTATCTCCTCTCTCTTCACTCCCTCCTCCATCTTTTCTCTTTCTTCCATTGTACACATTCGAGAAACAGTATTTTTGATTAGCTGATTCTTCCCCTTGTTCCCCACAAGTCCTCTCTGCACCTCTAACCAGCTTTAGATGGATGAGACAAGAGCTCTCAGATGCTCAAATGGTGGCCCAAAGGCATCTGGTCTTTACTAGACAGGGGCATAAGCAAAACAGTGAACTCTACCTTTGGAAACCTCCAGCTCAGGAAGTGATGTGCGATTTGCCAGAGATAAACACACTGGGCCTGATGTAGAGCTGGACGCTTTTGGGCCACAAACATTAGCAGGAAAAGACGCACACATGATAAAGTGCATTTACGTGTATATGCCTAGTCTGATGAAGATGCGTCCAGCTGTACATTACTAGTATACACACCAGGGGGTAAATGTATCAAGCTGAGAGTTTTCTGGCGGGTTTGAAAAACCAATCAGATTCTAGCTATCATTTATTTAATACATTCTACAAAATGACAGCTAGAATCTGATTGGTTGCTATAGGCAACATCTCCACTTTTCAAACCCGCCGGAAAACTCTCAGCTTGATACATTTACCCCCATGTTTACATTAGAAACAAGTGTAGTCTATAGAAGTAAACAAGAAAAAACAAATCATTTTTGAAATGACTATTACAATGGTACAAAATAAACAGTGACCTATATAGCTGCAGCTCTCTTGGACCGTTCCTGGAACCCGATCAATATAATGAAAGGAATAAAAAGCACAAAAGAGGGCGCTAAGCTAAATAAATTACATAATTTAATAAATAAAAAAATGACATTGAAAAACAATAAAGCAAATAATACTAGATAGCAGAAGTGAAGGTCAAAGCCCGGGTAATATAAGATCTTATGAGAAACCTGCAGGTTGTTATAAATGTAAGAGAACAAACTGATCTTGATTGTCACTGCTGTTGAATTTGAAAGAACACTCCTATATTTCAATGTCCGTATAGCACAACTATGTGTGCATTCAATTATCGGCTAAAAGAAAAGTCAGGTGTATGACCAATGTTTTGGACTCTGAAGCATACAACTCCCATTCAACGCGACTCCCATTCAGTACGGCTCATTGGAGAACCAATTGCATATATCAGGAGAGAATGAATAGATTTTGTTAATGAAGCTCCAATTGTGTCCAGACAATATCGTAACCGACAACAGAAAATGAAGGAGTGTCCACGGTCTTAATCTCCCAATCATTCACAGTAGCTCTTAGCCAAAAAACAATAGTAGCCCTGGGGTTATCTTGCACTAGTGCCTTTCAATCAGACTGACGCGTTTCTCGGCTCAGAAACGTCCTTTTCATCAAAGGCAGAGATGATACTTAGATCAGGTACATTGGATGTTGCTATTTAACATTATTTTCTTAATTCAACCTAAGGCAATTGGGAAATTAATGGACAAAATAGCAGTAGAGTAATATACAATATATGTTGTGAAGGTATGATTAGTTAACCACTGGAGAAAATCTGATTTAGAAGCAATGTCAGGATTTTTGGGCTTTACATTTTAAAAAAAATTCTAAACCAGTTATAAAACATAACTAGGGTGTTGCTAGGACTCATTCTTTTTAAATTTGTGAATATTATTTTAGACTATTAGGTGGTCCATATTGCATAGAGACAATAATATATGTAATACAGATATTTTCTTAATATTATTATATATTATTATACATTATTGTTTACATGGCACCACCTATTATGTAGCACTTTACAGAGAAAATTTCAATCATTACCCTCAGCTGCTGTTTTGGATTGTGGGAGAAAACCAGAGCACCAGGAGGAAATAGGGAAGAACATATCACCACTCTACACATATAGTGCACTGATCAGAATCAAATGTTGATCACTGTAACACATCTGGTATATTTTCTTACATAGACATGATAAGGAATTATCTGTCAGGCACAAAAGTAATGTTATAGATCTATGTACCAAAGCAGCAGCAGCTCTGCTTATCTTCTCTGTAATATATCTCTCAAGAGTCCTGATTTTGGCTGGACTGTGCCAGTTTGCAGACCCCAAAAAGGGTAGAACTTATTAGAAAGTGGATGTGGACATGAGCAAATATGGGGGCAAATATAGGGCATGATTTGATGAATGGGGGCTCTGTGTGGGTGGATCGGCTGATTAAGGGTGTGGCTTATTTTGTCCCTATTTTCCAATTTTAAATGTTGCAAGGTATGATATACCCATGCATACACAGGTCTTAGAGGCAAGTATGCACTGAAATATCTTACATTTCTGTCATTCTATTTTACCTTTTCCCTGGCATCTCCTAGTATGTATTAATTTCATGGTCATTCAAAGGGGTTATTATTATTATTATTATTATTATTATTATTATTTATTTATAAGGCGCCACAAGGTTTCATTAGCGCCGAACACAGTACAAACAATGGACAGTACAGGGAATAACAGTACAGAACAATAAACAACTAGTACCAAAACTTCAGATGCTCCAGACAAAGCAGATGTAATGGAGTAGGAGCAGAAGAGAACGTAGAGAGACAGGAGGGAGAAGGGCCCTGCTCATAAGAGCTTACATCCTAAAGGGAGGGGAAACAGACGCCGGCACAAAGGGAGTCAGAGGGGGGGAGGAAGCGTGCACCCCAACAGAGGAGGAACAAGGGGATGGGAGCGAGCATAGAGAGAGGGTTAGGTGGAAGGCTGGTAGGCTTTAAGGAAGAGATGGGTTTTGAGTGCCCGTTTGAAGGAGCACAAGTTAGGGGACAAACGGATGGAGCGTGGGAGGTCATTCCAGTGGAGGGGGGCAGCTCGGGAGAAGTCTTGAATTCTAGAGTGGGATGAGGTGATCAGAGTGGACGAGAGGCGACGGTCATTGGCTGAACGCAGGGACCGGGCGGGAGTGTGGATGGAGAGAAGGTTGGAGATATAGGGGGCAGTAGAGTGGGAGAGGGCCTTGTAGGTGAGGGTAAGAAGTTTGAAAAGGATACGGTAGGGTTGTATCATGTAATAACAAAATCACCTATTGTAATGTTTGTAATGTAATGTTTAGGCCAGTTAGTCACATTTTAATGTACCTTCCCAACACCATGGGGTCTTGTGTGTACATAATATACATCATTTGTTGTTTTTGTACTTTATCAGGAATGTGTGCTTAGGCTGTGTACAAACTACAGAAAATTGGAAGAAAAAAAAAAGTCCCCATCAGCATGCTGATTCATGTGTATGCACTATACATGTTTTACACCATTTACCTTCAGACCTGGGCTCTTCATCTGTTATAACCATCGGCTAAAAAGATTGTGACTCTGCACACTCCATAGAGATCTATAGACACTGCCGGTCATGAGTGCATACACACTGCAGAATTGGAACGACATTGTTCCATTGTTGAACGAGATTTTTAGTTCAGTTTAAAAAGCAAATGAAACGATACAATGTGCATTGAAATGGTAATCGTTCATCGTTGGAGTGTACACATCAATGCGATATCGGACAGAATGGTCGTTTATCGTGTGATTGGCCCAATGATCGGCTGAAAACCCTGTAGTGTGTACCCAGCCTTACTCTCTCTTTTTCATGCTCTACCTGTCAGTAAAATCATTAGCATACTGAAATTATGTAAAACCTGCTATTGAGGAAAGACTGCAGGCTGACAGGCAGTGATTCCGAATAGACAGCTCTCTGGCACTTGAGTGTGACATGTACGCGACTTAGATGAATGTTAATTTAAAGCGGCAATGTCTGGACCCCGCAGGCTAAGTGTTGGAATTGTGGTCATCAGTAATACAATTACCACCGACTAAAACTACAATGGCCCTGAACACTGTATAGTTTAGATTTACATTATGATACAAAGCAACTACCTTACTCCTAGTTTTTTAAAAATGAATAAAGACTTAGTACTAGTATTTTGTAATAAACCACAATATCTCCCTTGAGTTTATTGGAATGTACAGCAAGGCCCTCACTCCACTCTATAATTGGATCATTTATTATTTTTGTCCAGTTTCTCTTTCACGTTCCTTTCTCTATTATTCCCTCATCCTTACCCTTTGATTTTCTTTTCCCTTGCAGGAGTGAATCCATTGAGCACAAACAACTCACAGGACCAGCTGTATGGTGAAATAAAGCCAGCCATCGACGGGGCTAACTTCATTGTCAAGCACATGACAGAAAAGAATAAGTATAATGAGGTAAGCATGGATTTATTTCTTATTTTTTATATTTTTCTTTCCTTAGCCTTTCACTAAGAATTCACTTCCATGTCTTCTCTTGGGGCATGCTCCTAGTATTCCACATTTCCACATGGTTTTATGGGTATGCACATAGATTAGGATGTCAAAAGCAATGCAATTTAAACATGGCACAAGTGTGACACCTGAAAAAAGTCCTGACGTTTCCACGATGCCACAAGATATTTTAGACATTTATGGTGCGACCAGTGTTTTTGTAGGACAAAAAGGAAATGAATAATGTGGGTGTTCCAAAAGTGGTTGAAGCCAGGATTTTGAAATTACATTTTTTCCTGTGCCCATGTCTGTTTATATGGCAGACAAAACCCAGAATGTGGGCACACAAAACAAACGCATAGACACTATTAACTAAAAAAGTGTAATGAAGACTAAGTTGCATCACAAATACGGGCTGAGGATTTCTGGATCGTAAATTCAGTATATCATTGTATCATACCATTGCAACTGTCTTTGGAAAACAAGATCATTCTATGATAAGAGCATCAATGTGACCTGCAACCACAGTAGTTCCTCCACAGATTTGTATCCTGAGTGATGCTGTTAAATACATGGAGGAGGCCTGTATATTGGTCATTAATGGGGAACCTCACCATATTCTATGTTTTAAATGATGTACATTAATTATTGTGATTGAGGCTATACTATATGTTGTCTGACTACCTGCCATAAGGGTAACAGTATATTGCTTTTAAGTGCAGTGCTTAATAACTAAAGTTCTGTCCTCCTCAGTTTCTTATTCTTCCTTATCACTGTCTCTGTAGGAGAAAGATAACTGGTACCGCGTTGCTCGGACGGTTGACCGATTGTGCCTCTTTATTGTGACACCCGTTATGCTCATTGGAACCCTTTGGATATTCCTAGGAGGGGCTTATAACCTACCTCCACCCTATCCATTTGCTGGTGACCCCTATGATTACAGGGAAGGACACAAGAGATTGCTGTAGCTCGCCTACCTGGTCCAATTGAAGATATGCTTAGTGCCAGCTGGAGAATAAACTTAGAGCAGGGGCCAAAGTGAAGAACATCATACATTCTTGTGTCTTTTATATGTTTGCCTGCATGCAGTGTCTCATTAGGAAATTGTGTTTCGTCTTGAAGATCTGCAACTGTATTTACGAAAAAAATCCTTTATTATATTCACAAATAACATCACAGTCTGCAAACATGGGTGGCAAGTGTTTCACATGTTTTTTCCCACACTGTGAAGAATAAATAGTCTAAAGTACTTTAATTTGAGTATTTTGCACTTACTTCTGAAAATATCTGTCTGGTTATTATCGTATATGTATATAACACCACTATATTACAAGTGCTGTACAGAGGACAATGGGTCTATTTATCATTGACGGTACTGCCCACTTGCCAAGAATGATAAATAGACCCCATAATAGATTGCTGATCCCAATGATGCAGAAAGTTGTACTGCTGCTGTACAAGAACACTTACTTGCAGTGCAATCCTCTGTGAAAAACCCACCATGCAATTAAACTTTATTTAGTTGCGAAAGGGACTGGCTACATTGAAGAAACGGAGTTGACTTACTGCGTACGCACTTATTTTTCGTCAACTCTGGCATAAGAAGGGGAGGAGAATGCAGCCTGCAAAGAGAATCCTCTCCAGCGGGACCATAAGTAACGCCATCCTGAGATGCTTTCATTAAACTATCCACTGCTTAATGAATCAATTCAGATCTCCGTTCCCCTAGACGTCTATGGGGATAGTGCTAAGCAGCTGAAGGTTGCTTAAGGCCAGATAACTCTCTGATTTCTCTGGTGTTAAACCTTTGTTAAGTAGGACACAAAGTGGCGAAAAAGCCTTTTATTCCTTCACTTTTGTTGAATTTTAGTAAATTAGTTAATTTTTTAAAGGGGTTGCATCATAAATAGACCCTATTATATAATTCACATTAGTCTCTGCCCCTTTGGAGCTTACAGTATAAATTCTATACCACACACACATACACATAATGGTACCTACGAGTCGGTTTTTGGACTGTGGGAGGAAAGCGGAGCACCTGGAGGAAGCCCATGCAAACACAGGGAGAACGTACAAACTCCATCCTATTAATGTACTTTTAACTTTAAACATACCTGTAGAAAATTCTATATATGGTTCTACATATTTCAGAGGAATATTAGTTATTTTTGATAAATATGACACTTTTTTGCCACATGTGTGGACTGCAGTTTCAGTGTGATCCTAAATGGCTTCTTATGTGGTATGATATTGTTGGCAGTATTGAGCTCACAAGAGCTATCCTATGACAGTGGAGACATCTAAGTAATCAAATATCCTATAAATATGACATGTTTTATTGGAGCAGTTACACAAATACAGTGGACATATTGATTTTTTATGCCATTTTCTATACTTCATTGACACTCAGATATTGAGCAAAACTGCACGTTAGTCTATGGTGCAGTAAACATATTATAGCACAGAATATGGCGCAGTACGCATATTATAGCACAGAATATGGCGCAGTACGCATATTATAACACCGAATATGGCGCAGTACGCATATTATAACACCGAATATGGCGCAGTACGCATATTATAACACCGAATATGGCGCAGTACGCATATTATAACACCGAATATGGCACAGTACGCATATTATAACACCGAATATGGCGCAGTACGCATATTATAACACAGAATATGACGCAGTACGCATATTATAACAGAATATGGCGCAGTACGCTTATTACAACACAGAATATGGCTCAGTACGCAAATTACAACACAGAATATGGCGCAGTACGCATATTATAACACAGAATATGGCGCAGTATGCATATTATAACACAGAATATGGCGCAGTACGCATATTATAACAGAATATTGCGCAGTACGCATATTATAACACAGAATATGGCGCAGTACGCATATTATAACACAGAATATGGCGCAGTACGCATATTATAACACAGAATATGGCGCAGTACGCATATTATAGCACAGAATATGGCGCAGTACGCTTATTACAACACAGAATATGGCGCAGTACGCATGTTACAACACAGAATATGGCGAAATACGCATATAACAACACAGAATATGGCGAAGTACGCATATTATAACACAGAATATGGCGCAGTACGCATATTATAACACAGAATATGGCGCAGTACGCATATAACACAGAATATGGCGCAGTACGCATATTATAACACAGAATATGGCGCAGTACGCATATTATAACACAGAATATGGCGCAGTACGCATATTATAACACAGAATATGGCGCAGTACGCTTATTATAACACAGAATATGGCGCAGTACACTTATTATAACACCGAATATGGCGCAGTACGCTTATTATAACACCAAATATGGCGCAGTACGCTTATTACAACACCGAATATGGCGCAGTACGCTTATTACAACACAGAATATGGCGCAGTACGCAAATTACAACACAGAATATGGCGCAGTACGCATATTATAACACAGAATATGGCGCAGTACGCATAGTATAACACAGAATATGGCGCAGTACGCATATTATAACACAGAATATGGCGCAGTACGCATATTACAACACAGAATATGGCGCAGTACGCATATTACAACACAGAATATGGCGCAGTACGCATTTTATAAAGCAGAATTTGCCATCTTAGCTAGCAGCAATCTGTTCTTTATTTTGGTCTTTTTGCACCATTGAGTCTATGGAGAAGCACAAACAATATATTGGAATACATCTTCATCAATTCCAGGGCCATCTTAACTACTTCATGGGCCCCCAGGCAATGCCGTGTACCGGGCCCCTAAAAAAAAAAAAAAAGATATATATATATAAATATATATATAGAGGCCCCCTTAACTTACCTTAAGTCCGATCCTCTTCCTTTTTCCGCTCCGCTGAGTCTCTTCTGCCCTCTTCCGTGCTGTGGTTGCAGTGAATGCTGGGCGTGACATCACACCCAGCGTTCACTACGAGCACAGCACGGAAGAGGGGACCAGGGAGGGAGCCGGATCTCCGCTGACGTGACCGCAAGGTGAGTATTTTCATTTTTTTTTTTCAGAATTTTTTTTTTTTACAGACCTGCCTCGGACGGGCCCCCCTTGCCTGCAGGGCCCCCGGGCACCTGCCCGTCGTGCCCAATGGAAGAGACGGCCCTGATCAATTCCTGTATAAATGAAAACTAGAGAGAGAAAGGCATTTAGGGAAATGATAGGAAAACAAATGCATTAAAGGAAAACAATAAATGAAAAACACATTTGAAAACAATAATGATGAACACATTTGTATCTGAAATCTCATAAAATATTTCATTGTACCAAGCCAAATTTCAGTAGCTTAGAATTATGTGAGCTTTATCAGTATGATCAGAGGAAGAAGCTGCCCCCTATTACATTCCACTTCCAAGAAGTTATAGAAACCATATAATAATGATCGCTCTCTGATCTGTATATGATAACTCATCGTGCTCACCTGTAAATCATAAAATGTCCAATAGTTATATTTGTATGAATAGTCTTTACCCATCAAAATGTTTCTGTCCTAGTCTGTCTTATAGTTGTTTTAATCATTATTCCTTAACCAAACATTATTTATATATATCATATTTGACATCATCATAATTTATTTACATAGCGCCAACACATTCCGAAACACTTTACAATTGGGATCAAACACAGTAATAAAACAATACTGGGTAATATAGACGGCCCTGCTCTCGAGCTTACAGTCTATGAGGACATATATACAATTCTACAGTAAGTTGATTAAACCAAATAAATTGTGCATTGAAATGTGTACATCAGGTCTAATGTAAGAACAAGAATGAATATAACTGCCAGAAATGATCAAGTAGAACTAAGTAAAAATGATCAGGTAGAATACATATTTCTGTAATTTTTATTGGAAATGATAAACTGCATTTGGTTCAGCACTACACAATGAATATCACTGTAGTATTAATTAACGTGTGAACTGCATTTAGACGTGCAATTGTACTGTAAACCTCCTTTCCAAAACAAAACAAGAGGCAGGTTTTCAGAGATAACCACCATTGGTGATATATTAACCGTCAGATCTTGTGATGTAATCGGCAGGATAACGCTGTAATTGAAGTGTTCCATCCAACACCACCTTGTGTAAAGAGCTCTAAATGACTGCATAGTCAACCACTCAGTGCTCTTGGCATAAAACGTGCAGAAGTATCAGAGTGCTTGAATTTCAAACACTTTCCGATCAGTTGGAAAGGATAACACCAGAACCCCGTGGTTCTGCTAGTTGGAGGAGGGAATTGTTACTGTATAATTTTAGTTCTAGAAGGAGATTTCATTTAAATTAACTAATTCGAAAGTTACCACCATATGCTTAGACATTGGCACTACAATTAATTACTGACCAAATTCAGGCAATTTCTCACGAACAAGCTCCCAGCTGCCGTGACTTTGGGTGTTTGCTGTATGAGGTTACACACGATTCCAGCCCGCAGTCTCTCTCTCTATCACCTATCAGAGGAGGGTGTAGTGTTCTTCTTTTCTGGACAGGTGGTACTGATGTGATCCACCTGGTTGCACACAAACCATCAGCGGGTGTCTCCCAAAACAAGCTTTGCCCCAACCCTCCCAAAAGATGAAGAAACAGTGGGTGATGGCATAGAGGGGGGTGACATTGATCCTCCTGGCCGTCCCCCTTTCCAGGCAGACTGCCCTGGCGCAAAAGTCCCTTTTTAGCTGCAGGTGCCCGGGTGACACTATACTTGTCAGCCAGTCTAGCTGCTTCTGAAGATGATTCGGGGTCCCGATCCACTACCCATTCCTTCACATCAGCTGGGAACAAAGTGAGAAACTGCTCCTGGATCATCAAATCTTTCAGAGCATCACAGGTGGTGATCTTTAACACACCAATCCACTGTTTGAAAGAAGCAAACAGTTGAGCCACAATTCTTGAATTCAGAGACACTACATTTTAAATCCCGGAGCTGTTGTCTGTGCGCCTCTGGCGTGATATTAAAACGCTGCAATAGGGCACTTTTGATTGTCTCATAGTCTCCGTCCATCTCAGGTGGGAGATCTGCAAAGGCCTCTAATGTTTTCCCTTGCAAAGCAGGGGTTAAATACTGCACCCACTGATCTTTGGCCAGTCCATACTGACTGCACTTCTTTTCAATCATCGCAAACACGCATCCAAATCTCTATCTTTTTTCAATACAGGGAAATTCTCTGGACGAGGTCTGCTGATACCAGCCTCTCTGGCTTCTGGCTGGCGTTGGAGTTTGGCAAGCTCCAGCTGGTATCTCCTCTCTGCCCCTCCCCGTTCTGCCTGGCGCACTGCCTGGCGCTCCGCAACCTGCCGCTCAGCAGCTTCTTTCTCCTGGAACTGCCGTATAAGCTGCATTTTAGTTGTAGTGTTCGCGGGGCCAAAAATTGTAGGGCAGTTTGCAAATAAACGTTCATAGCAGTGTCCACACATGAACTATTAGAATCATCCGAAATTAACAGTCCACGGTTTTGAGTAATATCCACAGTCAGCTCCACTTCTGAATCTTGGCTGTGCCCTTCCTGGGACACATCTCCAACTTGGTGCTGATCTCTCTGCACAAGAGTTTCAATCAATTGCTCCTTGCTTTTGCCACTAGTGGAAATTCCTCCATCCTCACATTGTGAAATCAGCGCCTCCTTTGTCATGCATTTATATGCTGCATGCCATCTCCTCAGTTACATTGCAAAATAAAAGATAGGAAAGAAAAAACAGAGAGAATGGAAGGGAACTGCTTTGCATGTATGTCTTCAAAAATAATAATAAGCCCTGAGTTTTGTCCTTGTTAAACTAATGTATTCCTCACAAGATTACAATCAGTTTATAAATGCAAGGGTTAATTGCTTAAACCATGCACTTAATACTCTAATAAATTAAATAATCCCACCACAATGCCACCAATTTGTCACGAACACGCTCCCAGCTGCCGTAACTTTGGGTGTTTAATGTATGAGTTTGCACACGATTCCAGCACGCAGTCTCTCTCAACTTATCACACAGGTTATAGACCTACTGAATCACCTCCAGACAGTGCTCACACCCCCACACACTTCAGCTTTGCCACCACCTATTAAATACAGGCAATAGGACCCCAATATACTGTCCCACACTGGCACACAAGGCTTCTAGCTACCACAGGCTAACAAGACCCCCGCCAGAAAACATAGGGTTAACTTCACACCTCCAGACTGTTACACAAATGTAAATGCATGCACAAACAAAGCTTATTAATCAAATGTATCAGCAAATCAAACACCGGCATTCAAAGGGTTAACTTGGTCGAGCTATATTCTTCTTAACAGGCTAATGGATTCCGTAGAGCATCAAGGACACCACATATTAAATTATAGATTTAATATACAAAAGTAGAGGGCATTCAGATATAAAAAAAAACAATTAGTAAATTGACATAACATACACAAGCAAAACAGTTTAAAATAAAAAGGGTTACATTCAGAGTATCACTTACATGAGTTGTACAATCTGTGCCAAGGGAAATTGGCTGGGAAGATGGACAGCATATCAATGTGGATTGATTTTCCCAAAAGACTGACAATTTGTTGTAACTGGTCTCAGTTTTTTAAAGACACCTTTACACCTTCCCACCTCCTCAGGGTTGTGGTCTTTGATACTTTTTTCAATCAACATTTTCATATTGTCTGATTTACTACCCAATTCTACTATGTGACCTATCTTTTCTGTGAAGCATCTCACAGACCCAATTGTATTATTAATAAATCCCCTATGAATTTGTCCATCTTTTGATACCAAACACGCCTAAATAAAGTGTATTCGTAGGGCTTACACTCATTTCCTTAACTTCTCTGTGGGGCAATGCGCTTAATTTGACATATGAGCTGCCCTCATGCTATTGAGGTATATGTGGTTCATCACTACTTTTATTGATTGTGGCATATTTTAAAACTTAATTATTTTTGTCTATATCACATATAGCCAAGTCAGCACATGGGCTCTTTGAGCCAGACACCATGCTGAGTGGTTCCTAAAAGTCTATTCAGGTGTCAAAACGCCATCCCAGGCCAGGATATATCTCACAGCAGGGGCTCTTTGAAGCTGACACAGGTGACACTCCTATCTTCTCACACTGCAACGTGCAGAGCCATCAAATACACATACAACAAACTTTCTGTCTTCGCATTTTACACTTTAGTTGTTCAACATATCAGTGGATTCAATTAATATAACATATTTACACTGCAGTTGGGATTTATGCCTTATTCCCCACAATTATGTGATGGGTTAACCTTATAAATAACTATAAGTTCTCTATGTTCACAACACAATTGATTTAATTTTGCCTTTAAAACAAGCCTTACCCCCATTCTGTTTCTTTTGGAATCTCTAATGGCACCTGCCAAGGCTGCCCCTTCTCGTTACTCATATCTGCCCTTGTATGGGAATCCCTGCCACCAGAACAATCACATAACAGGCATTTAGGTAGGACAGTGTGAACATAAAATAGCTTTGTACGCTGACAACATTTTATTATCTATTTACAAACCAATGATTGCAATCCTTAATGTTTTCAGCAAACGTCAATTTTTACTCCTGTCAGGCCCGGTGCTCCCATTAGGCAAGGTTAAGCAGTTGCCTAGGGCGCCGGGCTCTGGAGGGCGCCTCAGAAATAAAATTACTATAAAACTGTGCGGCGACCGTTGACCATACCTTCCACGGCCACCGCACAGCGTTCAGATAAATCCACGGGGAGGGGGGAAGGGGCTATTGATCAACACTGCCACCTCTCTGCTCCGTCTCCTCCCCTCCACTCACTGACTGTCGGGCGTGACATCATCATCATGGCCCAACAGTGTCAGTGAGTGGAGGGGAAGAGACGGAGCAGAGAAGCGGCAGTGTTGAGGCAAGGTAAGGAAAGACATGGGGAGGAGAGCGGGCGCAGATTTTGACAGTGCCAGGTGCCTATTTTTAAAGTGTGCCTGCGGCGGGGGGGGGGCCCATTTGTAAAGTGTGCCTGCGGCGGGTGGGGGGGGGGTGCCGATTTTTAAAGTGTGCCTGCGGCTGGGGAGGGGGGGGGATCGGGTGGGTTGCGCCGATTTTGACAGAGTGCCTAGGGCGCCATGGACCATAGCACTGGCCCTGACTTCTGTCTAACTTCAAAATTAACCCTGACAAAGCATGTAGAGTAAAACATTCGTGCAGTAATGCACCTAGATTGATGACTTATGTGTAACAAACAATAGTTTAAGTTTGGTTAACTTACCTGATAGAGAAATCCTTCCTCTCAGCAAACAGACAGGGTGTGTCTTTTAGTACAAACAGAGCCAGTGATGGGGCGTTTCCTTTTAAAGAGAGAGTGGGTGTGTCACCTGTCCATCAAACTAAGGCTGGGGGAGGAGTATCAGGTATAAAAGCTTGTTTGCATCATTTGTACACTGAGACCAACGCTGGGTAAGCTGGCTGGTCTTGAGAGAAAGCTGGTCTATGTATAGCTAGCGTTTAGGGTCTCCATAACTGCTGCGAAAGTATACAGTGTCAAAACATTTACCATCCTGACAATAAAGCTACATAAAAAGGAAGAAGTTGTTCACGTGTGCTTCTGCAGTAGCGGGCTCTTGCCACAATATATATATATCACAAAATATCACATATCAGAAACCAAATTTTTTTTTAAAATTTAATTACTCTCCACAGCAGCTATTAAATCAGATTTACTAGCATGGAACCTTTGTCTTCCTCCAGTGAATGGTTTCAACGTTCAGTACTAGCCAACCTTTTGGGTATTCCAAACCATAAGAAATACTTTTATGCTGCGCAGTTGGTACAATGTATTCAATGGCACTCTCCGCCTGGGTCCGAAGTCTGGGTAGACATTGACTTAGTACCCAGACACACTGTAATAGATTTTATGACCTAGCTCCCTCTCCATCTCCAATTCTTCAGCTCTGGGCCTCACCAGTAATGCATTTCCACACTAAATTAAAGCCAACATTAGATTTCTCAATTGCTTAACCAAGATAAGAAAATTTCCAACATTTGCAAATCTCCAAGAGACCTATCATTTCCCTTCTTCAACTGTTCACCAATATTTACAAATAACATTTTCTTCAACAGCCAAAATGTATGCTAGGCCACTAACTCCCTTTGACTGACATTATTTGTGCAATCACTCATTCAGAAGCATCATATCTTCCCATTATCATTTGATGTTAATATCTAATACAAATCAAAATGACCCTTGTGAGTCCAGTTGGGATAAAGACAGCATATGCAGTTATAAAATCTTCAATTACAAGAAAATGCATATGAACATGTATATGGTTGGTAGCCAGTCCCAACTAGATTGCATGCGATATATCAGAGCGTTTCTACTCTTTGTTGGAAAGGCTGCCAGGAACCAGGCTAAGTTCTCCATGTATGGTGGTCCTGCCCGATTATACACAAACTTTGGACTGAAGTTCAAAACTTATTTGTAAGCCATCGATGTTCTGTTCCGACCGAAACACATTTTGCTCTCTCTACCTTGTCCTCATCTCCCTGAACATATAAATAAATTAATTATCCGTATATTAAGTGCAGCTCCCTGCCTGGTAGCTGGATCAGGGAAAAACCAGAATCCACCAACCATAGTAGCCCTTAGAAACAAAATCTGGAATATACACGACATGGAGCTTATGCCTAACATACTGAGAAACTCCTCGCAATAAAAGTTGGGCAATCCCGACTCAATTTAATAAATCACCACCACCACTATTCTAATTTAAAGCCGCACTGTGGGGAAGCTCATCCATCACCTAGAATAGTTTAATTTACAATATGGTAGCATGGGGCAGCACGGTGGTTAAGTGGTTAGCACTTCTGCCTTACAGCACTGGGTCATGAGTTCAATTCCCCACCATGGCCTTATCTGTGAGGAGTTTGTATGTTCTCCCCGTGTTTGCGTGGGTTTCCTCCGGGTGCTCCGGTTTCCTCCCACACTCCAAAAACGTACTGGTAGGTTAATTGGCTGCTAATAAAATTGACCTTAGTCTGTGTGTGTGTGTTAGGGAATTTAGACTGTAAGCCCCAATGGGGCAGGGACTGATGTGAGTGAGTTCTCTGTACAGTGCTGCGGAATGTGTGACGCTGTATAAATAAATGGTGATGATGATGATGGTCCAAGAGGAAATCTCCACCATCTTCCCTTTTCCCAATCCCCGGTTTTCTGTCTTCCTTCTCCCTTATATTTCCTCCCTTTTCCCCCTTAATTAAACTAAAACAAAACAGGAATCAAACAGTTTCTTCCTTTTTGATTATTGTACATTTACAAAACATTTTACTTGTACTTTGATTGTATTTATTTGATGCAGTTAATAAACAGTTGTTTAATAAAAGAAACAAAAACCATAAAGCTGTGAAACCTGTTCAGGAAGGTTACCGAGAGATCCTGCCATCCAGTGGAAGGCACATGGTATATGGATATGTGACAGGCCTGCAAATTATCTATTGAGTCACTGCTTGTCATAGGTGAAATACCAGCAAAGCTTTCACAATGCATCCTTCCCACAGTGGAGACTGAGGGGATTCCAGCTGATAACTGGAAGCTCTCTCCAAGTGTATTGGAAAGTCTAATTTCGGCAGGACTAAGTGACACATATTATTCTATAACCAACAGATGGCTTGAGAAGACAAACACGTCTCACATCAGCTGTCTGCTAAGGCATTACATGTGCCAACAACTTAACCCATCCCATGCTAAGGGCAGAATGGCTGTTTGCATACTGAAGATCATATGTCAGTGTCATTTTATTGAATTCACTGTCTGAGAATCTAGAGCTATTCCTACTGCCTATTAAAGATATTAGGGTATTATATGGGCCTTCTGACATGACATACACATAAGAAAATATTGTAAGAATAATTTTATTTTAAAATCCCAAAAAACCTACAGATATAGGGCCTGATTCATCAAGGCATATATTCTGAGTCTAACCGGCGTTCAGTATTATATGCACGTATTTAGGTTTTGCATACTCCCGAATTCATCAAGGCACGAATCACAAGATACGCTTGCTATTGAATTCAGGTGTAGGTCTACTGTGCTCTACTACACAGGACGCTCTAATACCTATGTGGATTATAAATTTGCAAACGAACCACAAAAATATAACAAAATATTGAATTAATGTCAACTCTTAATAATAAAGGCATTAATGATAAAACAGTTACAAAAAGGTGTAATTTTTTTTTTTTTATATGAAATACATTAGAATGTTGTTAATGTCTACTGAACATAAAATACATTTTTACAGTTGCTCGTAATTGCAAACACATGTTATAGCATGCATAGTAGACTGTTAACAATACTGATCAGGACTTAGACTAGCTCCTTAGCTGGAGAAAGAAATACAGCAGAAAAACAAGTAACTTTGAGACGTTAAGAGCTGGATTCGGATGTGGCTGTGTGCGCTTGAGTTTGGCACGCCCCTACTACGGCAAAGCACCCCTTCCCCGTCAAGTTCATTCCCCAAAATCGTAGGCTGTAGTAAGTGTCCTTAGCGGATGCAGTGAACAGGGCTGCACTCACGGGCGTATCTCCCTGTTCTGGGCATGGATGATACGCACAAAATCGTCAGATACATACCTTGATGAACCAGACCCATAGAGTGTAGTTTTGTAGTATTTGCTTTTCACAATCTGGCAAAATGTCCTGATTCAAAACTACAGCTGGCAAGGCACTGGCCAATGCTGTCCAAACACCGACCAACATCATAAGTTTCACATCTGGGGGTCTAACAGATCTGGTCACTTGGTGCTCAGGTGTTTGGATCACATAGTGGACTTTTTGTGCTTATTGTGTGATGGGCAGATGGCATATGACCGAGAATGACTCGATTAAAACTGGTCTGATTATTTTCAACATCATAGGAAACATGATTGCTTTAAGGCTACACATACACCAATACAGTGGTAAATTGCACTGCTAATATCAGTGCATATCCAGCCAGCTCATGCAAACCTTTAGATTAATATATGGGACAAACATCCTTCCCTATTGAATAAATTATCATTGAGAAGGGATCAGCAGGGTGTTTAGATCTCCTTTCTCAAGAATAAGCAGTGACTGTATTGGTTTTAATACAGTTAAAAGCCAAAGTGATAACTAACTACTAGTTACATTTTTTTTATATCACAATGACATCACTTTGGTGCTCATTAAAAAAGCCTTTGCTATTATTGTTTTTAAAACTTCCTGTGATGAATGTCATGGGTTATTTTTTTCTTTCACTGACATTCTGTTGTACTGCTTTATTTTGGTTTAAAGTGTGGAGACAGTACAAATTAATATGCAAAAAAAAAACATTCTTCAATATAGAATACAGAATATTCCCCGGCGCTCCACCACAGTAAAAAAAAAATAAAAAAAAAATTATTAGTAATTTTGTGATATTATTTTTTCCACATATATTATTCCTCTGATATACACCATTACAATTTAGTGGATTTATGTTCAGGATCTGCACAATATTGTGTCCATTGACTCTGACCAGAGCAATAATATCTTCCGATATATCATGTATACTGTGGTGAAGCGCCAGGGAATTTTATTCTGTATTCTATATCCTTTGAGTGGTAGAGAAACCACTCAGATCCCTCTAGGCAGCACCCCATACATACAGTATCACTCACATTTCTAGACAGACAGCGCCTGGTATTTGTCAGACATTCTTTAATATAGCCATAATTGATACATTCTCTTCATAAAAACTGTTACTTTCTACAGTTCCAGTCTGCTATTCAGATTTGTTTTCCTTAGCCATTGTGATATTTGTTCAATAAAACTATTTGTGCAAGAGTGAATGGGATCATTTCTAAATGAGACACTTGCGTCACATATGGCATTCGCTGCAAAACAAAGACTTTGCCAGGTCTTACCTCAGCTGCTCCATTTTATACTGACAATATTGTATATATACAATATATTTCATACTATAGGGGTATATTCAATTGTTGGCGTTACAGCCAAAAGTAACGTGCCCCGAGCACTATTACCGTCATTAGGGTAATAGTGCGCGTAAATACTGTTATTACGGTAGTTTGCTCGCTGGATTTCAGCTCGCGGCTCAGGGAGCTGCGAGCTGAAATCCAGCTTAGTATTACCGTAATAACGGTAATAGTTTTTCCGTGGCGGAAACCGCGGACAATTGAATATGCCCCTAAGACTTACTAAGCCAACTTATTATTTACTAGTCATATCCTGACCTGATTTTTTTTAAAGGTAAATATGGCTAATTCATTTTTTGCTTCAATTTCCCATACATTAGCCAGTGATATTTACTGCATTGCCCAATACTTGCCATACAATGCAGCCCTCTGCTGTCAGCACAAGCTCCTGATCACTACCACTCAGTGATGTAGAACATTGTTATTTCTCTTTGTCTTCTTTGGTATCAACAGCTGACTATTTGTAGGACAGCTGGAGATAGTGTCCCAGAGGTCTGGTCAGTCCCTAAAATAACCATTCCAGACATTGCAGGAAGGTTTAATCAACTCCACACAGTGGGCATGAGTTACAAGCATGAACAACGTGGCTGTGTTACTCTCTCTCTGCTTCACAGGTAGGGGCCTCCCCTGTATTTTGACTATTCTGCTATGTCTGTCTCTTATTTAAAAAAATAAAGAAAAAAATGACAGTATGCTGTTCTAATATAAAGCTAAAATCAGTAACATACATTTGTTAGTTTAATTACTATGTTAAAATATTCACAATGATCGTATTATTTATATTTAGAATAATATATGCATGATGGCAACTATATTGCATATAGCTTAGACTTACTAACTTCAGGTTGATGTCCCATTATGGAAAGTAGTACAAGCAAATGACAGAATCTCTGAACATGCATCCACTTAATGGGATTGGCTGCATATGTTAAGCTCTGATTTAGAATACATGATGTTTATCCTACAAGATAATTGTTGTCCAGTATAAAATTGCTGGGTGTGAACATAGTATTCATGTATCACTGTGTACGTTCATAAGAAAGAAATCTGTGTTGTGTTGTAATGTAAACATCACCAGGCTTCTCTTTAAAGAGGGAGAAGTAAAAACAAGTGTTATATTGTGGTTCGCAAACACTAAACAATCTGAATTTTATTTCATGTAGCTTGTAATAGTTGTAAAGCTTTATAAAAGTTTATTTTAAAACTTTACAACTTTATCTTTATTAAAATATGAACTGATATTATCTATAGGAAAATAGTGTTGCTAAGGAAAAGTTGCTAAATTTGTAAAGTGTATTGAATTAAAAAAAACACGTTAGGAGCAGTCTCAGTCTTAGGGGGGAATTCAGTTCCCTCCAGATTAGCGCCACGATAACTCCATTACGGTTATTGCGGTAAAATCGACCCGCTTTCTGCTCGCAGCTCAGGGAACTTCGATCAAAAAGTCAGCGTTGAAATTACCGCAATAACGGCATTTAAGTGCACTATTACCAGGATAACTGTAATAGTGCGCAGGCCGCATTACTTTTAACAGTAACGCGCCCAATTGAATTCCTCCCTTATAATATTTATCAGAATAGTATGCTGTAACATGTCCTCAAGGTAAGAATCAGTGGTGGCCAGTTATAGTGATAGTGAGATCATTAGTAATCTCAGATTAAAGCTGTTAGTTATGTTCTTGAATCGTGGCACTGTTAGATAGTTATACATTTTTTTATTGATGTTTTACAAATTTATTCCAAATTATACTGGACCAACTGTGAACCACACATTGTATAGCACAGATTTGGGAGATGTGGGTAGTGCTCATTTACTGTTAGATTATATGATAATTTTTGATAATATTACACACAATAGCCTCCTGTTCATGAATTGATTTGTTATATTGAACTAACTATTCCTCGCAGACTATGCCACATTCTAATGCTATACTGAAATATTATTACTCTGTATAGGTATCTTAATTCAATGATAGAAATACCTTAGGTTGTAGTGAATAAGCCATCTTGCACGGATAGCAAATCACCAAATGGTTCAATGAGTAGCACACTAACTATTCCTCGCAGATCTGAGGCACACTGTAATCCTACCCTGATGTCAAACTGATAGAATATTATCATTATTATATATCTTCAAGATATGGGAGCTAACCAAAACAATTATATTCATAGATACAGATCTAATGCGGCAGTACCCTTTGTTTGCTTAAGTATCTCAAAAGAGGGTAAAGTAAAATGATCAATATATTTTTAACAGTACTAAAGGAACAAGTGCTTGCTAAAAACTGGTGTGGATATGTGAAGTGCTAATTTATAAAGTTATGTCATATTTGGCAAACCATTTTGTTTACAACCTTCAAATGTTTTGGCTGATATACATGTGAAAGAGATAATAGTTTGTTCACTTTTTTTAAAAGACAAAGGATTGAAGCTGAAAAGTGAATTGTTTCAGTGAAAGACATTACTGAAGCTGGGAAAACCAGAAAAAAAGCAAATAAATGGCTGCTGCCTATTGTTTTTCTCATATACACAGGCATCATCAAGCAAGGGGGGAACAGTGTATTACTGGGCCCCTTGGCAAAATATGGGTATGAACTAGACTCCCAGATCCCCCACTCAGAGCGGGAGCCTTAGGGCTTGCACTAGCTGTTGCTTTCGCAAAGGACAAATGCAGGACTAAGAAGGGGCATGTTTGTTAATATAATTTAGACACAGGGCTACAAATGATGGAATACCCTTATTCAGAACCCCCAACCAATCACGAGCGGACTAGATATTAAATCCCATATCTGTATGTCAAATTAAAAGCTGTTTTCACCAAAGTGGTCAATGTACACAGAAAATGTACTTTAGGAATGCGCCAGTCAGATCCTGTGACACTTACTAGGGTCAATTATGCCATCATCTTTCTGATTCTCAGCTGTCCTGTCTCACAATAGCGAGGAGAAGCTAATGAATGATCTGATGAAGAACTACAACAAGAACTTGCGTCCAGCAAAGAAAGATGGTGACATTATAAGTGTCAGCATAAAACTTACTCTTACCAATCTCATCTCCCTGGTATGTGTTTACATTTGTCTGTCTGCCATATCTCATATTCTAGTGACCATCTGTCGTATAAGTCCTAACTATAATGTGTGAAGGGGCTTTTATTTCATAATCATGCCTCTAGCTGTTCTAATTTCGTTATTTGTCCTTCCCAACCTTCAGAATGTTTATGTCCACTTTTTGCTCATTTAAAAGTTTGCATATGTGCCCAATGATAGCTGATTAGAAAAGGGCACAAATATGACAGCTATAGAATTAGTTGATTGGATGCCATTTAAATATCATAGCCTATTTTAAATGTCCATGTGTCGTACAAATATATAACATTATAAAATAATTTACCAACACAAAGTTATTTGTAAAATAGTACTATAGTTGATAAGAATAAATAGCTACCAATGTTTCAACAAAGACATATAGGCTCATTTACTCCTTTCACTAAAGTATAGTAACCAATAAGACACTTGCCTTCATCATATAATATGTACTGCACAGATAAAAGCTAATTGCCGATTGGGGCTGTGGTTCAGTGTAGTTTTTGCACTAATTGCAATGTTATAAAATGCCCTAAAATGTTCCCATGTATCCCATACCTAACCACTGTTCCAGAATGTCTGGGAGACTCCAGACATTTCATCACAGGAAGCGGGGCCAAAATGATGGGATATGCACTGTCCCCGCCACACTTGATTTATGCTGTATTATATGGGATTTACATTTTTTACAAAGTTGGGATATATGATCATTGTATATTTTTAGACGATATGTGAATTGACAATATACAAATTTAAATGAGAAACCCCAGATTTGGCGAAATTATCATACTAATTATAATATGTCCAGTTTCACATTCAGAGACACTTGACTATTGACTGGCTGAGCCATGAAGGTTTCTGTCTTTTCAGATTACAGATATGTAAATTATTCTCTTATGTCACCTGCAGAATGAGAAAAAAGAGGCCTTGACCACCAATGTCTGGGTTGAAATGGTATGTATATTAAATAAAATGAAAATACAACTTGTCCATATAGGTGTTGCTTTAATCTTTGCATCTTCCTGATTTCTAACTTGAATTATGACCTCCTATGTTTGCTGTTATTTCAGCAATGGAAAGATTATCGCCTAAATTGGAATCCTGATGAATACAGTGGAATTAAAATTGCGCGTATCCCCTCCACCATGGTGTGGCTCCCAGATGTCGGCCTAGAAAACAAGTCAGTAAAATTCCAGATAATATTGAACTGAGGTTCTAAAACTAGTTGACTTCAGGTCTGGATTTACATTTGCTTCCCCAGCCTCCTCCCTTGATGTAGCACTATATAACCCCAACCCCACCACATCCTGTCTGTGTAAAAGTAGGTGGATGAAAGTTAGTAGGTTTTATCAGCTACCCAAAAACTGAAGTTTCCAGTTTGGGGAAAAAAAACAAATGATATAAACCTAATATAACTCAAAACATTAGGCATCAGAGTCCAAAGGTTGACATATGGATCCAGAACTTACGGTTCTCAAAAAGGGCCCGATTCATATTCAGCCACATGTCTCTTGTGTGAAATAACTTTACTTGTGTAAATGTCAACTGATAGTGATGACTGACACGGCATAGTCTTTGATTTAAATATTACACTTATGTCTGTAAGTCACTATCACATAACAACAGTATGCAGCTAAGATACAAAATAAAAATGCATTGTATGTATAGTGTACATTGAAATAGTCTTTATTTATGCAATTAATATAATAAAAAAAATTTTTTTTAAAAGAAATATTTCTAGAAATAATTATATAGTTAATGTCATGGTTATAGACACCGTAGGGGGTACCGGCTGGTATTCACGCAACAGAACAGGGAGGCGCATAGTCTAACGCAACCCCGGTCTTCACCAGGAAGTCCCGCAAGGAGGTATGGTCTTCGCTGCGTGGGATGCGCAGGTCACGGTCAATGAAGTTGAAGACAGGAATAGTCAGACGATCCGGGTCAAGCCAAACGGTAGCCCATTACACAGGAAGAATTAGAAGAAGTGTCAGGGACAAGCAGTAGGTCAATATCACACGGACTGTGCAGTACCAAATCGGGATCCAGGAGAATGAGCCAAGGAACAAGCCAGAAGTCAGCCAAACACAAAGGAGCATTCAAACAGGAAGTGCTGGAGCTGCTGTGAACCAATACTCTGGCATCCTAATGGTGCCAGAGTGTTACTTAAATAGAGGGAAGAAGAAGCTGATTCAGTGGTCAGAACCAGCTGATTGCAGACAGAAAGCCCAGGCAGCGCGTTCCATTGCCTAGCAACAGGACACGATCATCTCTGCGCATGCACGCACTGTGAGTGCCCCTAAGCCGGAATTGCATCCTGTTGCTAGTCAATGGGATGCACCGAGCAGCAAAGAACAGATGACCGTCCCCTGCACTTAGGAGGAGTGCGGAACAGCGCCTAACAGTATAACTTAATTGTTATTTTAATTTTTGGTAAAAAAAAATTATGCATTCTGATGTACACATTTACTGTGCATCTGCATCTGTGTGTACTGCAGTCTGTTCTGCATATCTACATACGGCCAGTAGTGTCTAGGCAGAGCGTACTTCCACCTAGAATTAAATAGAAACTTATCGCGAGAGACACTTCGATTTGAATACGACTAGAACTACGCTCAAGTCTCATGCTCTTTTTATATACGCAACTTATGTGCAAGTTGCATTGGGACATGAATAAAGCCCAGTGTGAGTGAATACTTAAATCAAACCCCATAGCAAACCATAGATCAAATGAATTTTAACAAGAGTCTAGGAACATGCATTGTGCCACATAGATCTGTGATTTATGTTGTTAAAAGATGGTATTATTATCTACACTATTATTAATAATAATATGAATATATATTATAAATATATTATAGCTACATTTTAATAATAACTTATTATATTCATATATCCTACACTAAATATCACCACTTATGTTACTGCCCAGCACATTTATGGTACAAGAAAAAAGAAACCTAGAAGCTGGTTTTCTGCACTAATGGACAATAAGTCATAATAATGTGACCAATCTAATTGTTTACATATACTCGTATCTGATATGAACAAAGCAGTCTGTACTTTAAGGAATGGCTTAGTTATTACCTCCGTCATATATCAAAGTACTCGTGTTAACGTAATGTAAGAGCTATATCATTTAATCGTTGTTTTCTCTCCATCCTGCAGTATTGATGGCACCTTTAACATTGCCCTATACACAAACACTTTGGTGTCTTCTGATGGTTCCGTTTACTGGCTGCCTCCTGCCATCTATCAAAGCAATTGCCCTATTGTGGTCACATATTTTCCTTTTGATTGGCAGAACTGCTCCATGGTATTCCAGTAAGTTTGGTGTTAACTATATGTGACTTGATATGTATGTGGTTTAAAAAAATACTTTTAATAATGGAAATCTTCTTTGTATGCTCACCCTGTTTTATGAGAGGTCTGCTGGTCCTGATCGTCACAAATCTTAGGTTGCTGTTCAAGTTGTATACAGTTTTTAATTGTTAACATATGGAAATCACCTTTAATTTATAAACATCTGAAAGAGAAAATCAGACAAAATGACCATAAGACACACTTTTCATTAACTTGTCCTATATTTACTATTACAAAGTTAATCATTCACGTGCCTTGCTTACAGCAGACCCGAGAAGCCTCTGCTCCTGAATTACAGCAGGATGCAAGTCCAATTATGTTAACAGAAAAATATGGCTTACATAAAGTTTTTCACACTACGCAATTTTGCGAGGTGATAATAATGATGGCTGCATTTTTGCTCTGAGCGATTTTACACAATAGAATTAAAGTTGCACATATTTTAAGATGTAGGTGTCTCAAAATACAGCTGCAGAAACATCAGAGTACAGATGTATTTTGCCCAGGGCCCAATTAAGGGTTCCAGCCGCCCTAGGCTATCACCGTCGCAGCGCCCCCCCCCCCCCCCAATATAAGCATATAGGAATACTCCTGAATATGTATATTCAGGAGAATTCTCCAGCATTCAAATTTAGACAGTGCATTCTCTCTTACCTGTTCTTGCTCTTCTCTGTTCCCTGTTATTGCAGCTTTGTTGTCTTCTAGCTGGCTTCTGGAAAGTTGGGGTCCTGTTTTGAAAATATGCAGCAATTGTATTATAATGCTAAATGTTAACAAAACACAACAGTCCATTATGGCCAGATAAAACTACCCCATAGCACAGGCATATGTAGGCAATAAAATATATGAAAATTGTTGTCAAAGAGCTATAATCAAATATAAACCTCTACCAGCCCCATCTGACTAAAATTTAGCATTCTCATAACCGTCACACAACACAAAGATTATGCCCCCCCAAAGCTGCTATATTTTTTTAAATAGTCCCCTCAACCATTTAATCAGCCCCGTTCAGCCTCATCACATGTCCCCTTTTAGCATTGTCACCTGACCCCATTAGCCTCTTCACCTGCCCCTTCAGCATTGTCAACTGCCACTTTTGTCTCTTCACCTGCCCCCTTTTAGCATTGTCACCTGACCCCATTAGCATTGTCACCTGCCCCATTAGCATTGTTATCTGCCCCATTAGCATTGTCACCTGCCCCATTAGCATTGTCACCTCCTCCATTAGCCTCTTCACCTGCCCCTTTAGCATTGTTATCTGCCCCATTAGCATTGTCACCTGCCCCATTAGCCTCTTCACCTGCCCCTTTAGCATTGTTATCTGCCCCATTAGCATTGTCGCCTGCCCCCTTTAGCCTCTTCACCTGCCCCCTTTAGCATTGTCACCTGCCCCCTTTAGCCTCTTCACCTGCCCCTTTAGCATTGTTATCTGCCCCATTAGCATTGTCACCGGCCCCCTTTAGCCTCTTCACCTGCCCCCTTTAGCATTGTCACCTGCCCCCTTTAGCCTCTTCACCTGCCCCTTTAGCATTGTTATCTGCCCCATTAGCATTGTTATCTGCCCCATTAGCATTGTCACCTGTCCCATTAGCCTCTTCACCTGCCCCTTTAGCATTGTTATCTGCCCCATTAGCATTGTCGCCTGCCCCTTTAGCCTCTTCACCTGCCCCCTTTAGCCTCTTCACCTGACCCTTTAGCATTGTTACCTGCCCCATTAGCTTCTTCACCTGCCCCTTTAGAATTATCTGCTCCATTAGCATTGTTACCTGCCCCTCCGCCCCCAGACATTAGGATTTACCTGTTGTTCCTGGGCAGCAGTCTTCTCTCAAGCGCTATACATGACAGGCAGCCTGGCAGCGATCGCTGCTAGTTGCCTGTCGGTGCGGCCGCGAGCGCTTCTTACTGTGGTCACGTGACCACAGTAAGAAGCTCCCGCGGCCGCACTGACAGGCAGCTAGCAGCGATCACTGCCAGACTGCCTGTCATGTAGTAGTGACAGTCGGGCAGCCCCCTTTAGACAAGGGGCGGTCCCGATGATGCAGGCCCGGCGCTGCCTCAATAAAAAAAAAATGGCAGTGAAAAAAAATTTAATCTCGGTGACGCTGCGCCCCCCAGGCTCCAGCGCCCCAGGCTGCAGCCTGGTCAGCCTATTGGCTGATCAGGCCCTGATTTTGCCTAAGAAAACGTCACGGATTTACATTTTATTCTAAATCAGATCCCCATGCGCAGTGTGCAGTGCAATCTCCCTTCTTTGTAAGACTACGTAATACTTTCATTGTAACTGCATGCTCACCTGAATTAGCATGAGTCTGCTGTCAGTCAACACTGACATGAGTTGCTGGGGCGCCAGGCCATCTCAGTTCACACAGAAACAACTTATTTATCTCCTCCTCTCCTCCAGCACAAAAGAGCATAACGGTTGCATGTGAAGGTTGTATGACCACTTCTACTCCTCCATCTTAAACTTGCAGCAAAAAAATACGTCTACGATGTTGTAGGGACAGGTATTTCACAGTATTCATCAGAGATAATCATAGATACATTTAGACGGTAGGTATAGAGAGGAAGTTCTTACATCTCACTAGTGCACACCACCATCCCCTAACTTTTTCCAACTTTTAGCCACACAGCAACCCCCCTCAAGGTGTGGGGCTACCTTCTGCCCCGGCTAGCTTGTGGGTACAGACAACCAATACCTGAGGACCCCCCTACCCCAAATATGCAGCTGTTTAACTAAGGATGAGCGGGCTCGGATTTCTGTAATCCGAGCCCACCCGAACAGTGCGGATCCGGTGGGATCCGAGCACTGTTCGGGTATTTCCGGCGCAAAAAAAAAATGAAACTGAGGCTCTGACGGATCTCGCGAGACTCAGATTGCATAAATTCCCCGCTCGCGCCCGGCATCTTCAGTCGGGCTCAGATCATTGAAGAGGGAGGTTATAGGTTTAGTGGTGCTCCGTCCTGTGTCCTGTCACTCTGTCCTGCTTAATATCCAGTGGTTACTTGGTCCTGTGCTCTGTCCTGGTGATCAGTCCAGTGGTTATTTTTTACAGTGCTCTGTCCTGCTGAGTGCAGTGGTGCTGTGTCCTGTGCTCTGTCCTGCTGAGTCCAGTGGTGCTGCCTGTGTCCTGTGCTCTGTTCTGCTAAGGGCATTGTCATTTATAAATTATTCAAAAGTTATAAAAAAAAAATTAAAAAAAATTATAAAAAAATAATTGGAAAAAAAGATAAAAAAATTACCGTATTTTTCGCTCCATAAGACGCACCTGACCATAAGACACACCTAGTTTTTAGAGGAGGATAACAGGGAAAAAAATATTCTGAACCAAACCCCAAACCATTCAACACAATGAACACAGTAAGGACATAGAATCACAATGGTAACAATCTCATAATATGCAGTCTGCACATATAGCAGGTGATTTAGCAATAGTCCACTAAAGCAATGACTGATGCAAACAGCTGGGTCATATAAGAGGGTTGGAAAGTCCTCCACCCATTAAGAACCCAGCATGGTACTCAGATATATCCATGCATAAACGTGACAGGTTCCTCCACAGTGAGTGGGTATAATGTCAATAGATTACCGTATCAGCGGGCAGTACAGAGTAAATAACTTCACAGATGTAAAGGAGTCTGTACACGTACAGTTGCTGAGAGACGGTCATCTTCCGATACTTTCTGCTAGCATGGAGTCCATTCCGATATGCGTGTGATCGGAGAGAGTGAAAACTGTCTGAGTTCCGTTTGTGCGCGCATGCGCAGAACGTTGCTGGCGTCTGAGCTGATATTCTTTAGTGTGCAGTAGCGATGTGCATAGATGTGAACCCAGCTTTACTCACTTCACTGACTGCACTTTCATGTTTGCCCCATTCTGCCAGTCTCTGCACTGGTTCTTGCCCCGCTACCAATTTTCTCAATAAAGTTATAAGAGAGAGCAAGTCACAAAAAAAATCAATACAGGAAGTGCTTTTGTGGTGAGATATGCGATGTGCGATGAATGAATGAGTCAGATCTGCAGGCTTCCTTTTTGCAGTATTCGCTCCATAAGACGCACACACTTTTTCGCCCACTTTTTTTGGGGAAAAAATTGCGTCTTATGGAGCGAAAAATACGGTAGTTAAAAAATACTAGGTACTGCTATTTCAAAGTCAAACTACGTTCACTGTTGCTGCTGTACCAAAAAATAATAGGTACTGCTATTTACTATTTATTTATTTATTTATTTATATACTGTTCATTATTTCTGTAGTTCCAAAAAATAGGAACTGCCAGTTCTATTACTACGGTCATTGTTTGTGTAGTTCCAAAAAATAGGAACTGCCAGTTCTATTACTACGGTCATTGTTTGTGTAGTTCCAAAAAATAGGAACTGCCGGTTCCATTACTACGTTCTTTGTTTCTGTAGTTTCAAAAAAGAGCAACTGCCATTTCTATTACTTTGTTCTTTGCTTTTATAGTTCCAAAAAAGAGCAACTGCCATTTCTATTACTACGTTCTTTGTTTCTGTAGTTCCAAAAAAGAGGGACTGCCATTTCTATTACTATGTTCTTTGTTTTTATAGTTCCAAAAAAGAGGAACTGCCATTTCTTATACTATGTTCTTTGTTTTTTTCTGTGCAGTGGAATTCAGACCAGTTGAGGGTGATATATTGTGGCCCCGGTACCAAATTGGGTACCGGGGCCACTCCACTACTCAGTCCAGATAGATGCATATCAGATATTAAAAAACGTTGACTGTTGCTGCCAAATCCAAAATTAATGAAAATGACCTGTCATCGTCAAAAACAAGAGGTATTGACGCGCTCGAACTACACCCTGTATATGCTGCAGAGGATGTAGGAGCAGGCAGCTGTGCAGTGGAATTGAGACCATTTGAAGGCGGAGGTATTGTGGCCCCGGTACCAAATTGGGTACCGGGCCCACTCCACTACGCAGTCCAGAAAGCTACCTCGGTGCAACGTTTTGGACTAAAAACAATATTGTGAGGTGTGAGGTGTTCAGAATAGACTGGAAATTAGTGGAAATGATTGTTATTGAATGTTATTGAGGTTAATAATAGCGTAGGAGTGGGAAAACAACAAAAAAACAGGATTTTAGCGGTTTTTAAAAAAATAAATCAGAACCCAAAACCCGAAATCAGAACCAAAACCTTTCGTCAGGTGTTTTGGCAAAACAAATCAGAACCCAAAACCTCAAGCTAATCAGAACCCAAAACCCCAAACCCAAAACACTAAAAGTGCCCGGTGCACACCCCTATGTTTAACACAGTCACACGTGGGCAGTGTCTAGTACAGTGGTGTGGTGCAGTGCAAATAAAATACTGGGCACCAGGCCATCTCCGTTCAAACAGAGAAAACCATATTACCAGATTAGGCCCCGCTCCTGTCATCACCAGGGGCGTGGCCTAATATGGTAACGCTCCATGCACAACATTAGTCTTGACTGACTTAAATAAAATTACTGAACTGTATTTTGTTCAATTCTGTGATGTACTATTGATTTTTATAACTGTACAGTATAATTTAATTATCATTGATAGAGTTAAGTCTGACACATATCCACTTTTTTTGGAGTTGAAGTATGACTGAGGAGGGGGGCGGGTCGCCTCAAATCGCTTCATTTTGGCCCCGCCCACACTATGATATGATGCAACCGCATCATTTCGGCATTTCGCCGACTTCACTAGAAATTCTGGGAGAGTAGGCAAGTATGATCTAACATCAATAACTGTGTAAGGCCCTATGTCTGTGTGTAACTGCTTCATTCATATTGAATATAGAAAGTTACTGACTACAATGCTCCAAATTTCAGAAAAAAAAGCTGCCTTATCACACCAACTGAGTCCCAGAATATCACAGTTCTATAAATAAATCAGCAGATAAAACCACAGTGGAAATGTGACTGGCAGGCCCCCCAACCATTCTTCTGTCATCCCTATTTAAATTATCCTCTACCCAACATTTGGCTCCTCACCACCGACCCCCCACCCTGTTTCAGTCCAGCTACCATTCACTCCATCCCTGGTTCTATCTAACCCCTGCAGTAGTTTACTTTTTCCTCTGCTTCTCTTCTTCTTTTCTGCTTCTCCTTGCTCCCTCCTTTCAGCTCCTCTCCACTGGCAATAGCAAGGAGAAGCGTCGCTGATGTGTACAGATGTAGGAACATCTGCCTACAAATTTTATTATTATTATTAATTTTTATTTATAGGGTGCCACTAGGTGTCCGCGGCGCTGTACAGGGACAAACGAAATTACAAAACGAGGTGAGACAGCACAGAAAACAATAATCACAGTAACTCAGTGAACTCAAGGCACAGCTAGAGGGGCGGGGGAAGGGAGAGGGGAAGGTCAGCCAACAACGGCACCTAGAAGGGAGGGCACGAATGAGAGGGAAACCTCCAGGGGGAAGAGGAGGGAGCGAGAGGGGACAGGGGAAGAGGGTTCTCGAGGAGGGAGGCAGGGTAGCTGGCGAGCAGAGTTAAAAGTGGTGAAGACAGGAGGAGAGAAGACCCTGCTCAAAGGAGCGTACAATCTAAGGGGTAGGGAAGACTGACAGAGAGACACAGGGGAGAGAGGGAGAGAAGGAGGAACGGAGGATAAGGATAGGGGAAGGGGAATGAAAGGAAAGAGTCAGAAGAAAAGGTAGGAAGTTAAGTGGGAGACTGGAAGGCTTTAAGAAAAAGATGGGTTTTTTAAACACCGTTTGAAACTGGACAGATTAGGAGAAGTTCTGATGGAGCGGGGGAGCTGGTTCCAGTGGAGGGGAGTAGCGCGGGAGAAGTCTTGGATACATGCGTGGGAGGAGGTGATCAGGGGGGAAGAGAGGCGACGGTCATTGGCCGATTGGAGAAGGCGGGATGGAGCATGAATAGAGAGGAGGGAGGAGATGTAGGGTGCTGTGGAGTTGGCGAGGGCCTTGTATGTAAGAGTGAGGAGCTTGAACAGGATTCTGTAGGGTAAGGGGAGCCAGTAAAGGGATTGGTAGAGGGGGAGACAGAGGAGGAGCGGCGAGAAAGGAAGATAAGCATAGCGGCAGCGTTAAGTACAGATCGAAGGGAAGCGAGGTGATAGTGGGGGAAATGGACTAAATGAAATGAACTAAAATAGGAGAAGGTAAAGGTGACCTAGTGGTAAAATTTAAATGAGAGAAAAAGTACAACGAAAAGAAAAATACAATGTAAATGAGATGAAAAATGCAATGTGAAATAAAATGAAAAATACAATGTAACAGAAGAATGGAGGACTAAAGAAAGCAGATACCAGGCGATGAGGAAGGAGATCGCAGGAAACAAGCGAGTCCAGGCAGAGTCCAGGCAGACCACGGGTCACAGGTAGTAGCTGGAGGAACAGTGATCTGAGGGAAACTGAGTTCAGGCTGGATGAGAGGTCCGGGGAGTCACTGAGTCACAGAGAGCAGGTAGGACCAGAGTACGGGAGACCAGATGTGAAGAAGGACCAGGAGAGCCCAGAGTTCAGGAGGACCAGCGATCAGGAGGGCCAGATGAGACCGCAATGGAACATCAGTAGGAGCAGCAGGACGGGAGACCACAGAAGACGGAGCATCAGGACGGGAGACTTGGAAGGAGCAGCAGGAAATCACGGGCTGCGACCCAGGGGAGCATCAGAAGGACCGGAGAGAGCAGCAGCGTCGTCCCGGAGGAGTGTAGTAGAGAGGACCACAGGACCGGAGACAGCCAGAGGACCAGGACCGGAGGCGGCCGATGAAGGAGTAGCAGCAGAGGACAGCGTCTTGGAGGCAGGAAGCGGCCACATGGTCAAGACTGCAGGCGTCCAGCGGAGACGGAGTCAGAAGGACAGCGGGAGTCGGCAGCATGGGAGCCAGAAGGCAGCATGGCAGACGGACCGCCATCAGGTAAGAGCACCACAAAGTAGGCAGGAAGTAAGAGGTATCCGGGAAGTCAGGTGGACAGCCGGGAAGATGACCCAGGTCAGGGCAGAGGGGGAGGCGGGAGAGTGAGGCCGAAGCCACGGCCTGGAGTTAGGAGAGTTGCCAGGGAGGATTAGGTCGTCCATCACCCTAGTTCCCCATCAGCAGCAGCAGCATTCGTCAGCAGCGGAGGAGGCAGGCATCACCGTGGAGAGTGCGGGAGCCAGAGGGGGTTCCTAGCTGGGCTCCGACGGAGGGCAGGACGTCTGTCCTGTTCAGCAGCAGGTCAACAATGTCCCTTAATTCACTGTAGAGGGCCGCTGCACCAGTTAAAAAAATCTGTCTGGGCCCCCAACTGCTGTCGAGCGCCATACTGATGCACTCCCTGTACCCCCTGGTGGTTGCCCAGTGTATAAGCATGGAAGAATGTATTACTGTCTGTTTAAACTTGGTGTAGCTAATATGTATATGAATTCATATCAGTGTTGTAAAGTGTATTTTTTTCATGCATGTGAAGTAAAAAAACAACAACTCCCTTTCTAGTTGTATTTCACTTCAATTGCTTATGCAGCACAGAGATTATATAACTCTGCATAAATGACATTTGTGCTTTGCATGTGAAATGATACTGCTGTATTGGGCCTGGTAACAAGATAAGAAGTCATCTTGTGCAGTGTTTTCAGGTTTTAGTTTATGTGTAAATCTATATTATCACTAAAGTTTCAGGATCTATACAAAATGGACCTGAAGAAAAGACAACCCATCGCCTCTACTGTGATATATTCTCAATGCTATATTATAGGCTGATACGAAGTATAGAGTGCAGGACACATATTAAGGTTGTGCTGAGATATGTTTTTAATATGATCTCCTATTATAAGTAAATGTAATATTTTGTCAGTGTAGCTCATTAGACCATATTTAAGTGTACAGAATTATGGTATGCACAATATAGGTAATATAGGCATTTTTGAGAATGCCAGCCTAATATTAGTTCCCCTGTTACTTAGGGGCAGGCTGGGCTGGGGGCAACGGGGAGCATCTGCCCCCGGGGCTGGTCCCATAGTGGGCTACCTCGGGCTGGCTCACTGGACCACTTGCATTCCTTTAAAATGTTCCTAATAGGCTGCTGAGTTGAGTCTTGTCCTAAAGGCTAAAACTTGCCAGTTCTCCCCTGCTGGTACTAATCTCCTCTACGATAAGGGACAGGAGCAGATAGGACAGACAGGGAGATTTACATATTCTCAGCATGCTGAGTTATTATAGATGAATGCTTCTCTCCCAGGGTATAGCAGCCATGTGAGGGGGCAATGAGAGCCATCTTTGTGTGAGGGAGATTTGGTGCAAAACTGTTCAGGAGGACAGCTTATAAATGGGTTTACACTGACTTAAATTAATTACATTTTAGGTTATTTTTATACACTAATACTTTCCAAGTAGCTGTTTGTCCCAGTGAAAATTATGTTGGAGGGTGGGCTGGGTAGAGAGTAATGAGCATATTGGATGCACACACCTCTGGTATAAGTTATATTGTCAAATATTGTCTAGAACAGAACCAACTTAAAATATTGTCCATGTTGAAGTGTATGGGTAAGGCATTTAATCAGATTTCTAGATCCGTCTTCTGTATAAAAAGTTAGTCACTTGAGTATTCAGTAGATGTCAGTTTATTCCATGTGGTATATAATATTATAATATGCAATATTTCTTGTCTGTCTGTTGATTAACTGCAGCTACTATTTGTGCGTATTTCTGTTTTTCAGTTTATTTTGCTTTAAGCGAGAAAATTGCATGTATTTATCTGAGCTGGGATAATGTTGCACCTACCGTGTATTACTGCATGTCATCTCAGAGTCTTGTGACTCTATAAAGACACAAGGCCACTGGCATATGGCATATGATGAGCCCAATATAAATATATATATATATATATATATATATATATATATATATACAAGTTAACCCGTGCATGATACTCATGCATTCTAGTTAAATCAAGCTACTTAAGGTGTTAAAAAGGTTCTTGTCATGCATTTGGGCCATAGCCCAGGCCTCCTCAGGGGAAGAGCATTACTTCCCGACGTAAGCGCCCTTTTTTAACGTGGTTTTGTCCACATGTCACCACCTCATCATTCTTCTCCATCACCTCATCCTTCATTTTTCTATTCAGATGTCTATCCAGACACAGGGATCTCGCTCAGCGGTCCTGAGTATCACACTCCTCTCACTCTGTTACCCCCGGCAACCACCAACCACTCCCCACTGTCACCCCCGGCAACCACCAACCACTCCCAACTGTCACTTCTCCTTCAAGAAATATATATATATATATATTTTTTAAATCTTTATAAACACTTTTAACAATTAACAAATGAAATTAACAAATTAAAAACATCTTAGTATACCAAATTTCAGCCCTTTCTGAATTTTTTTTCCACACACACTAAGAATTTAGTAGGTCACTGTATAACTCCGCCCAGCAGGTGGCGCTGCAGCTTGGTTTTATTTTTTACACACACACACACACACACAAACAGACAGACTAACACACGCCACTAGACATTTATATTATAGAGATATATATATACATATATATATATATATATATATATATATATATATATATATATGTCCTGCAACCATATTAAGGGACAAGGTCACAAATTGACTTGTACTATCCTTTTTATTTTTACAGTACAGAGTTCATTATTTCATATATTATGCAAGTTTTAATTTGGAACAAAACAAACTAGTATTATGGGTTTCTCCTCCTTTCCAGGTTCACCAACACTGATAGTTATGCTTTACATCTTGGAACACTTACATAGTGTGTAAAGTGACACAAGTGACCTAAGCACAACATATAAATGAAAAACTAAAACTGTATAATTATGACACCCGCAGATTTGGTGAACAACTATTACTCTTCAATTAGGTCACAGACATACAGTGCCAACGAGATTGAGTTGCTTCTGACAGTCAATGAAGGGAAGACAATAGAGTGGATTGAAATAGACCCAGCAGCATTCACAGGTAATATACAACAGTAAGTTGCAAAGGTTGAAACTGCATTAGTGCACATGGGCTCAGTGGCCCTGTAGTTACCCCAATATACTACACAGACTCAGGGATGCTTAGTTCTTTCCCTCTCTTAGCAAATACAACATCACCACCATGGCCTGCCTGTCTAAGTCAGGAACACTGTGTGATAATCTCTGCACAGCATTCCTGCAATAATTGAGAGCTAGAAACTCACCAGTATCCCCTGAACATGCCACTTCTGCATGCCCAGCGAGATCTGGCTAATGTTTTGCATCGAGGTCCAGCAGGCTTTATCTTGGCAACTGCTCTTATATGATGGAGGTGTTACATAGAGGAACCAATTTTATATCTAGTCTCTAGAGCAGCCCATCCAGCTCTTATGGGGCCTGGTTATAAAGGTTCATCCACTCCATTAGCCTCTGCTTTGCTCTTCATGTGTTGGAACCAACATTTGGGAATGTGCAGTGAAGCCACATTTGGACTTCAACGTACATAACACTGACCCCTGCACAGAAGAGAAGAACAGGGCCTACAGAGCAGGGCTATTCCATGTCTGCGTTGTCAGCTTCATGATAATGTCTACCACCACAGAGCAGGTGGACACATATGTCGCCCAAAAGAGAATTTGCCCAGCTATTGCTTGTTATGTCCCTGAGTTGAATGTTGTGTAAATATTAACATAAAATCACAACCACTCAGTCCTCTCTAATCATAGTGATTTGTGACACATACACTAACACTAGAGTGATTCCGTTGACCTGTTAATACTTTTGATTTCGATGTAAGTGTTCTTGTTTATTGCTAATATTTTTTATAGAGAATGGAGAATGGGTAATAAAACATATGCCAGCTAAGAAGATCATCGATCCTCGACTGACTCCAGATGACATCAATTATCAGGCAATTGTCTTTTATCTCATCATTCAGCGGAAACCTCTCTTCTACATCATCAACATCATTGTTCCCTGTGTGCTCATCTCATTCGTCAGTGTACTGGTTTATTTTCTACCAGCCAAAGGTATCATTCAGTAGTACTGTACTGACCTCCAATTTCGTGTGATAACAGACAAGTTATTTTTATGTGGTCTGTGTGCTTTCATCTACTTGTGTAGCAAGTTCTGTTATACTGTAGATCTTTCTTAACTTATGAAGCCCACCTTCTAATATGATACAGTGTCATTTACACAAGTAAATATGTATAAAATGGTAACTAACAAGAAGAGGAGTGAAGGAAATTAAATCTTTAGAATTACAAAGATTGATAAGAAGAAAAGAAAAGAAAAATAGGTTTTATAGATATAACAGAGCATGGAGGTGGCTATAATAGCTGTAATGCTAGTTTAGATAAGCGATTAAAAATGGTAATGTATAATATGACTCTCTTTTGTTTTCTTCACCGAATTATCAGCGGGAGGTCAGAAATGCACAGTGTCCATCAACATCCTCCTGGCTCAGACTGTCTTCCTCTTCCTGATCGCCAAAAAGATTCCAGAAACCTCCACTGCTGTACCACTGATTGTAAAGTGAGCCTCGCTTGAACCCTGAGATCTAGATGTATTTAGTTGTATAGGGCAGCACAGTGGCTAAGTGGTTAGCAGTTCTGCCTCACAGTACTGGGGTCGTGAGTTCGATTCCTGACCATGGCCATATCTGTGTGGAGTTTGTATGTTCTCCCCGTATTTGCGTGAGTTTCCTCTGGGCGCTTCGGTTTCCTCCCACACTCCAAAAACATACTAGTAGGTTAATTGGCTGCTATCAAATTGACCCTAGTCTCTCTCTGTCTGTTTGTATGTTAGGGAATTTAGACTGTAAGCTCCAATGGGGCAGGGACTGAAGTGAGTAAGTTCTCTGTACAGCGATGTGGAATTAGTAGCGCTATATAAATAGCTGCTGATGATGATGATAGCTCACGGATTACCACTGCTAAATTGCCAATGGCAAAATCTCATCGCTGGGTGGGTTGGAGAAATCATCACACAACAACTTATATTGTTGGTTGAGTTTTCCAACCAATCGCGTACATGAGACCTGGTAGGAAATAATTACCACTAGGTTTTAATCACAGCAGGTGGCTGGGAATGGATAGGGCAAAATTATGCAAGGACTGGGCAGTGAGGTGAGTACTTAATATTATACTTCTCAGCACTCTCATAAGTAAAATAAACATCTCATCTAAAAGATGGCAATATTTTCTCTATGAGTTGTGGGATCTGGTACCTGGTACCACAACTAGGCCTGCACCTAACATAAGGCAAAGTGAGAACTTTGATTTTGGTGTCTCTATATTTTATCCACTTGAGACAAAGTCCTCAACATGATTCCTGGTAAAGCAAGTGTCACACTCACATCTCTGAATCTTGTCAAACCCCCCAAAAAAGTGACTTCAGAAGATGTTGCATGCTGTCACATGTTTTGTGAAACATAGTTTTCCATTGGAAATGCTGTTTCCCTGCCACACATGAGCACTTTAACTTTTGAAACGCTGCAGACTACAGTTGATCATGTAATGTTCTCTGAAGCAGTATAGTGTGGGAGGGAAATAGCATTCACCATTGAGTGCTGTGAGTCAGTACTCAGACAACTGCCACTTTGAGAAACTTCGATAACACTAGTGCAAGAGGCACACATGAGTTTTCACTATAATACAGGAATAAGTTACTGTTTGCTGATTAATATAACATATGAATTCCTGACACTGTTTTCTTTTTGTTCCCTCAGGTATTTGACATTTCTCATAGTGGTCACCATTACCATTGTGGTTAACGCTGTCATTGTTTTAAATATCTCCCTCCGTACCCCAAACACGCACAGCATGTCAAGCACTGTCAGAGAGGTATGGGAATGCACTTTGTGTGCTAGATGATGCATGTTACTTTGGAAATGTTTCAATAGAACCAGATTAAACACAACAATGAGGATGATTTGAAAGCTAAAGTATCGCTTATGCGACAGAAGATGTGAAATGTAGAAGCTGGTTTTCATCTATCTATTTTATACTGCTGTCATTGAAACCAATGTGAGTATGTGCCCTGGTTACATACTACTCTGCATTTTTGCTAATATGTTTATCAACCAAATAGGGTTGAACCTAGAAATTTTGTGGCTGCAAGCCTTGTTCATTTCACCCCTTATGCAAGTAACATATTCATCAATATCTAAGAAGTATATAATATTAAACACAAACATGGGCACTGTAATAAGCAGTAGATGTACCAAAAAGGTAGAAACCATTCATTTTAGATGTCTTCTCTTTATTTTCCTGCAACAAAAACAGGGTAGCGCAAAAAGCTGCCTTAGGTGGCAGAATAGCACAGTGGTTAGCATTGCTGCTATAAATCACTGGGGCCATGAGTTTGCATTTGACGAGGACACTAATTGAGTGGAGTTTGCATGTTCTTCAAGGGTTGCAATTAACCCTTGTGTGTGTGGTAGGGAATATAAACTGTAAGCTCCATCGGGACAGCAATTGATGGGAATTATTACATATTCTCTGTACAGCACTGCATGATTTGAGGCAACCTTTGCTAGATATGGGCCTGCATACTATTTCTGCACCAGAAGTCCTCTACATAATAACTGTCATATGAATTTACTTTCAGATGCATTCATGATGATGACATGTTATGAATTACAATATAACAAGTATTGTTTTGAGTAGATACATTGATGACTACCTTATATATTCTAAGAGATTTCAGGATGTTATGTATATTATCCCAAGTTTCCATGGACTGTCCCATTTTTCACACACTAAAATCTTTGACTCACAATTCTTATTTCCCTATAATTCAGACTACTAATGCCCCCTATTTAACTGGGTAAGTGGGGAAAGTGTTAAAGTGGCAATTAAAATACTGTATCTTTAAAGTTTATGGACTGAGCTTCAAGTCAAATTGGTTTCCCTGTTTTTTATTAGCAAGTATTGGAGCCCTAACCATTTATTACTTTTCTACAGGTTTATTTAGGAACTATGGGCCTGATTCATTAAGGATCTTAACTTAAAAAACTTCTTATTTCAGTCTCCTGGACAGAACCATGTTACAATCCAAGGGGTGCAAATTAGTATTCTGTTTTGCAAGTTAAATACTGACTGTTTTTTCATGTAGCACACAAACACTTGATAGCTTATTTGTACACTGAAATTTAAAGTTGATATTTGTGTGCTACATGAAAAAACTCAGTATTTAACTTATGTGCAAAACAGAATACTAATTTGCACCCCTTGCATTGTAACATGGTTTTGTCCAGGAGACTGAAATAAGAAGTTTCTTAAGTTAAGATCCTTAATGAATCAGGCCCTATGATCCCAGATACCATTTTATCCTGTTTAGAAATGTTTACTGTCTCTTTGAATCTTCAGCTCTTCTTGAGAAAGGTCCCTCAGCTCCTTAGAATGCATCTCCGCCAAAGTGATATTGCTCCTGAACCGGCTCCACTCACACGTCGCAGCAGTTCACTAGGGTTGATGATAAAGGCTGATGAGTACATGATGAGGAAGCCCCGGAGTGAACTCATGTTTGAGAAACAGAAGGAGCGAGATGGCCTCATGAAGATTGTGTTAGAAAAAATAGGTTAATATATCACTTAGTATACAAAATTCTTTGTCCAGAATCCATACAAACAGGTTATCAGCCTAAGTGACATTTACTGTAGTTTAATCACCAAAACTTTAACACTGCAAGACCTGAGTATATAAAGCAAACATCTAACTTTGTGGATATAATGTTTCATTTCTTGAAGGCATGGGAAATGGCACGGCACAAGATCTCATCCATAGTCTGAGACAAGCTGCTCCCGAGATACGAGCCAGTGTAGAATCTTGTAACCACATCGCGAGTACAATGAGAGAAAGAAAACAGTTTAAAAGTGTAAGTCTGTGTAAATGTGAAATGAATGTACCTTCAGATATCAACCTCTTTAATTGAGCCTCAGAAGCTATTAATCTACCTTTAGAAATCAGCCTCCTTAACTGAGGTTTATCTATACATCCATGAATTCAATTATATAATTAAAACAATTCATGAATCTGCTGTAAGTTAAAGTATAAATACATTTACTGGGTTATTGTTAAACCTTATTAAGGTTCAAAATAATCCTTATTGCACCTACTATTAAGTTTTATTATGGATCTTCACTTCACTAAACACACTGCCAGCTTTTACAATCCACAGTCAGTTTGCTTGTACAGTCGCTAGTTCTACTATTTTTCTTCTCTTTTGAACTCTGATTTTCCCAATCACTTCCTCTACACTATAGTCATACTTATGAATGAATATATCTAGCAAGACATCCTTTGAAATATATTGAAAAATTTGGGTAAGTAATTAACTCTTGTTTTTAATTCCAGGAGAATGAGGAATGGATTTTGATTGGCCGGGTAATTGACCGAGTCTGTTTCTTGATCATGTTCTTGCTGTTCATCCTTGGGTCCATTGGAACCTTCCTGGCAGGTCACTATAATCAAGCACCGGCACTGCCTTTTTCTGGAGATCCTAAACTCTACCTACCACAGTCCCATGAGTCTACATGAAAGGATTATTCTATAACATCTGCCCTTGAGCCTTCTAATGTGTCTACCTCTTTTCCTGGCAAACCTGTAGTAGTTACAGATTGTGAAAGCCTTTTTGTCCTCATTTTGGGCAGGTTCCCAATACTCTTCAAACTAAGAGGTTAAGAGATGACTTAGATGCATGTACGTTGATTGTGGTCACTGTACAACAGATGCCATACATCTGAAGAGAACGAGTTCAGACCTGAGTAAAAGATGTTAGGTCCACACTTTGGCTTGTACATACTGGAGAAATGAAGAATAACTGAGATGAAGTATTTGTGTTGTGTATTTACATTTTTTTAGGCTGATTGCCATATTTACATTTAGAATGGTGGAAAGCTGATTAAAAAATGCATAAAAAAATAAATCACTTTGACACCTGTTCTTTAAGGTGTCGTGTCTTGATGATGCTTATTTCTTAAGAAAGCAACATACTGTGTTTTTTATCATGCATTTTCCCACCAATATAATTTAGCCAGAAAAGCACATAAAAGATATTTCTACAACTAAAATGTGATTTTTTTTAGTGTGTTTATTTAAGAACACAAAAAGGAAAAGGTAGGTAAGTTTTGTGAAGGCATAAAATACTGTTAAAATCCCACTGTTATACTCTCTATATGCAGTTATGTACTTGTAGTGAATAGTATGTATGAATAAGTGATAAGACAGAATGATTGCATTTAATATAACTTTCACAAGTGTCGCTCAGATGGACTACAATAATATAGAGCATACATTTTATATATTTTTCCATTGTCGAACTTGAGAACATTGTGAGTGAGTCTTCTTTATTCACCTACATGTGTAACAATAAAACAGCCGGTGTACCCAGTTCTGAAGTCTTTATCAACTAAACAGCAGTGATTGCTCCATTTGTATCACCAGAAAACATTCCTTTGCCGTCTATGTAGATGAAGACTGAATAGATAGATACTTCAAAACATTGTTTAAATTTCCATCTTACTTGTACTTGTTATGTTTTATTTTGCCTTGAAGTCCCAGCTTCATCCCTATTGTGAGAGTGCTCTATATCCATCCAACTTGTCTTCCCAAAACCAGGATAGGGAGCATATCTTCTATGGAATGGCAAAATGCATTGTTTTTACTTGAACTGATATATTTATATATAATTATGTAAATAACTATCTAACTACCCTATTAGCAGCAATGTAGGTTAATGACAATGTTTCAACCTTATTTTTCTGTTTATTTACAGGTATATTTTTTAAATAAATATTTCCATTGCTAAATAGTCTTCTTTGCTCTCGGTAAATACAGCGAAGAGAGCACCACTTAATTTCAAAGACAGTGCTTTGTCTGCCACAGTTATATATATTTATGTTTAGTACCACTTTAACTATTTTGTCTACAACTTGCTGTTTGATTAACTCATACTGTCAAGATCAGCTTTTCGATCTAACACTTTCAATGTAAACCTTTTGCTGGTCCTATATAATGTTCTTTACAGATTCATGAATAGCATCTACAGTGTCTTAGTTTTATTTGTAGGTTTTGAAAAAATTAACTTCTTGTGTGCAAAGCTCTGTACATTTTAATACCTAATAAACACTTTTCCTGTAACGAGATCTCTATTATCTGCCATCATGGAACCTGCTGACAATGTAAAGTTCACTTCAACATCAGCCTGCAGAATTCAAAGATGTTGAATACTCCTATCCTATTCTGAAAAATGTTGGGCCTTAAACAAACAGGGGGAACTGTCATTTGGTGTGTCACACTGTCAGATGGCAAAGAGAACCTTACTTAGTATCTGATCCAAAGTAAACATTGCAATGAATTCTCCTTCTATTGTCTGTCTGTGGGGTAGAAGACAGCCAACAATCGCCTCAATTCCCAGAACTGCTCCTGCAATGTGCTCAATAAGAGCATTGTTCTTCATTTCACAGCAGAGGCTCCAATCAACCAAACTAAATGTAATGTAGTTCATCATTGTGGTAACTACAGCAGGCTATTCTGTTACCTTATTATGTCCCTGGTACACAAATGCAGAAATCTTTACATTTATATCAAGAAGCATACCGAATGGTCCTCTTTGGCATAAATAGAGTTAAAGGCAATGCATTCTACTAGTGTGGCACAGATGGGTGTAAGGACACGTGTTTTGTGTAGGCAAGCAATGAGAGTTGCAGGGGGTGTGGAATCCCACTCAAATCCAGAAGCAGACAGTGAACGGATTAAATATAGAATTATATCATGCAACAGTATAACCATGTCTCACATGCAGAGTCCACCCACAGTCTCTTTACAGGGCAAAGTGAATTTTAGATGTTTCAAGTACAAGAAAATGTGTTTTTTTACATTTGTACCCCACAATGTATGCACATTTGTACAGCGTGTGTGTATGCAGACAACATGAATTTTTTTGGTGAAAAGCAAAGGTGTAACTTCAAACACTGCATTTGTTGTAGTTTGGAATATATTCCTTTATCCTGCTAGATGTATGTGAATATGTAATTAAAATATAAACTAATTTGATTTGCAGCCCTAGACCTGGGAAAGGGCTTTTCTGCAAGATTGACAGTCGTCGTGAGTAAAGAATGTCAACTGACTCTTGTTGTCCTATAATCCCTGCAAGAATTTAGTTGACTTTCATTCTCCTTTTATGCTCACCCATCTCTTGGGATGACAGGTCAGAGTGAGCCCCCTGCAGAGGATTAAACTGTATCCGGTTGGTTGGGATGGAAACTCCAGCAGGCACAGAGAAGAGAAATTGATAAAGGACTTAACTGGACTCAGACTCTCAAACATACAAGTTTGGATGACACAATCACACCACTTAACTGAGTAGGAGATTGTAACAGTAGCACAGTTTTACCTGATACCTTACTCGGTGCAGACATTTTGAGATGTCGGTTATACATTCTCAACCTTCCCCTTTCGGCTATCTCCAGAGAGAGAGACACATTGAGCCTCACATTAGGGTCCCTAAAGACAGCAAAATGTGCAGATGTATGGAACTTTTGCAAGGACAACCTTCTCTTCAACAGGATGACAACCTGAGAAGTTCAAACAGAACAAATGAAAAGAGTATAGAGCAACAACCACAAAACATATCTTGGGATCCTAAGAGTGTAATAACTTCAAGAAAAGGAGGAAGACAGGTAACATGTGCACATTGTCTGTTGGCTACATGTTCTCAGATCAGACCCACAGACAGAGAGCTGAGGGTGCAGAGAACTCTAACAATGGTGGAAGAATTGGATGAATCAGTTTATTCAGAGCTGCAGATTTTAGCAGCTGCACAGCAGTTCTGTATAACTTCCAAAGCCAAACCACAAGGTAAGGTGCTTTCCAGAATAATTCTCTTATTTTACTTTTTTTTTTTTTTTTTTTAGCATAAATCAAATCCTAAGCACTGCGTCACATAAAACAAGTACACTGAGTGTTATATACTAACATTGCTCAAAGGTGAAAATATATATTAGAACTAGAGCAACCTATCAGAAGTTAGCTTTTTATCCACTTAGTTCAAGTTAGAGAATGAAATCAAATATCTTATTGGCTACTATTGCATTAGGGAAGATTTGCACCTTTGAGCTATGTTAGTAAAAGTTCTCATTAAGTATGATAGTCAATGTGACAGTTTACACACAATAAATATTGAAAGAACTCACACAAGAAAATGGCAAACTAAATATATGACTGATGTTATTCAGTGGATAAATCTATGTTTCTGTTTAGTGGCATTTATATAGTATGAATGGTAGACTTAATCAATGACACTCACACCATTGAGCTTTGTGTAGGTGTCTGGTCATGCCTATTTTAGGAGGGGCAGACTTACATTCAAGGTTCATGTCATTACTGCCAATTCTATTGCCTGCATGTCATACAGGTTACTGGATATGTAGGCATTAATAGACACCCAGCTCAATGAGACAGTATGACGAGTATGGGTATAAAAAACAAAAATTACTTAACTTTTTTACCTGAAAGTTTTATATAACTCCTATTGTGAAAATAATCACACAATTTATTTTAATGCCATGAACATTGTGTTTTAAAGGAGCAATCCCATGAAAAATAGGTTTGCTTTTAACAGAAATAAATGTGGCAGGCTATAAGAAGAATGTTGGTATTTGCCATTTTTTCTTGGTTTGTTTCTTCAGACTATTATTAATAATTTAAAATTCTGCACATTGTCATGGACAACCATGGCAACCACAGTCAAATGGCACATAATGTAATGAACTTTGTCTCTCTGTGTACTGTAAAATTCCCCTCTTCCTCCTTCCCCATCTGCTTTCACATGACATGCTGAGGGCTGTGAGCTTGTGTCTGTGTAACTGCCACCATAATTTTTGCAACTGCTTAAAATGACTGATGCATGCTTCAAGGGTTCTTAACTTGCTATTTAAAAAACAAATAATTATAAACCTTCTATATGGGATTGCTGAGATGAGAACCTTAAGCACATCTGGGCTTCATAAAGGTCTCATCAGACATTCTTTAAAGACCCAAATTCCCCACTTCCCCTAAAGAACTCAGGCTTGAGATCAGTGCATGTTCAATAATCAGTTGCTGAAGCAAATGTGTGTTGAACGACCATGTTCCCAAATACATCATACTACTCTTTAGACATATTGACATTTAGTCAAACTATTTGTGCTGTACAATTAAAACCCACTAACATTAGGCAGGTAATGTGGCGGTAGGGCCAGGCATGTATTTGGAACTCACACATGCTCTCCTCCAAAACAAAGAACTTCCTTATAGGTTAATCATAGATAAACTGTTAGTGAGTAAACGATTCAGACTTCAGTTCTAGTAACAAGTATGTAAAGCAGTCACCCCTAAATGGTGGCAAGTATACAAAGCAGATCGCTTTTCTGGTGATTATTATGACATGTAGACCCCAATCCTATTGGAGTCCACATGTCATGGCAGACTTGGTGTGCAAGCACACAGCACTGGCCCATAAGTAGCGGCCCATCTTTAAAGAGGGGTTTTTGGTACAAAATATATTTATCAATATAAAAAACAAGGCTATTTTAATGTTGCTTAACCAAGCGGTATAATATTATTATAAATTATAAATCTTAAGTAATGAAAATATATAATGGAACAAAAGCACAAGCCTCACTTTACATTGCATTTTATTTTATATGTTTCTTCCCTCTACAGCACCATTTTCTTTACATACCTGCCAGATTATTATGGGGTATATATATATATAATCTATTATAGCAATAGATTATATAATATTGTTCTATTACAATAGTTAACACAAAGGCTTATTTATTAAAGTGCTGTAACAACTGCAGGGGAATGGAACAGATACACACAGATGTCTTATCTTATAAACGATGGACCACCTACCGTCTGCTTCGGATCCACGCCAGCCTCTCTCTGTCTCTGCACAGTCTTCAGTGAGGGCCTGACTCCTGGACCATCCAGGGGGAGTACATTAACGGAGACAGACAGGTAACATAGAAAACAACATGCAGTAAATAACAGGCCAGCAACCACCTCACTAATGGTCACAGGCCTAGTTTCACTCACCTGGAAACGGACCACTCCCGCTTCTGCTCACCTGTCCTGGGCCACCTGTGTCCACCGGTAGTCAGCCGCTCAGCATGCCTCCACCTGCTGCCTGAACCCTGGCTTTTAAGCCTGCCTGTCTTGGGGCCCAGGACTTTGGGTGCCCTTCCGGACCAGATAGAGGGGCCTTTTATGCCACTCTCAGCAACCTACACACTTAACAACCCAGGGTCAGGTACCCCGCTATACAGCTATAAGGGCCTTCTGTCCTGCTATCAACAGGGACGTAATGTCCCTCTAACCACTAGAGCCTAAAGCCCTTCTACCCTATCAGGGCCTAGCATCCTTTTAGACTGTCAGAATCCTGGAATGTTGGGGGTCCTATTTTAAAAAAAAAATGGGTAGATGAAATTTAGAACTCCAAACAGCCCCTGTGTTAAATCAATAGCACCCACGTTTTATAATTAGGCCTCCCTTCAGGCCCAACACTAAAAAAATAGTATTCACATTTGATACATAGATCTATTTCCCTCCAACGAGCCCTGACATTAAAATAATAGCATACTCATTTAATAAACAGACCTATTTCCCTCCAACCAGCCCCAACATTAAATTAATAGTATTATACTCTATATATGCCGTTTATCACCCATGACTCCCTTCACCACCCCCACTGTTATTATAGGCTACCCACCTACGTCTGTTAACAGTGCCGCAAAGAGGACTTTTGTCCCATGGTACAGCAACTTCTTAAAGCCCCCTCCATAGACACAGAAAGTGGCATGGGCACACCAGGTGGGTGACTCCGTCCATGATCAAGGCAGACACAGAACCCTGTACTTTGTACCTGTCCCCCTCCTCTCTTGGCACCCCTGCCTATTAATCATCCGCAGCACCATCCACTTTATTATCCTACTTCATAAACCCCCTCAGTTATCCCTCTTCATCCGCCACCAATTCTCTAACCTTACATAGTAGAAGAGGTGGTTAGAGGAGTCTGTTTGTACATTTCATCACATTATGCTACTTCCAGGCACTGATAATTTTGGATTGTGGTGCTGCAGTGATTAGGTTACCACAGCACTGCCATCCAGCCTCCGGTGATCAGATACAGACAGTGACTGCTATACCGGCGCTTCTACTGTGTAAGCTAAGAGAAGCAGTTGAGACAGCAGGACAGTCAGCTTTTAGACTGTGTTTCAACGAGATGCAGACACTTAGAGCACAGATGAAAGCACAGAGCACCATTGCCATATCTGACCAGCTGTGAGTTAGCAGGAAAATACTTTAGATTGACGCAGGTGGACACTGCACCACGAAGTGGGGTGGCTGGTGACGTAGCATGTTATTTTATTAGCTAACTATTGAATTTACTCCTAGATTTCCCAGGACATAGTCATCTAACCTGTTTTTTTTTTTCATTTTGCCTTATGCATTCTGAAATAGTTGTATAAAAATATAACTAAGAAATGTTGTATAGCAAGCTTTGTCATACAGTACAGTGTTTATCCTCCCTTTTTAGAGTTTTGTAAATACAGTGATTCCTGCAAAATGTGATGCCGGTGTAGAATAATCTAACAGTGTCAAATCCCACGCAGTACATCATAAATAGGATTTCCAGACATTACTGGATGATGCAGAATGAAAACCCTGCTCCAAGTATTGCGACAGAGAAATACAAATGATGACTGTGTCACCTTTTGTCTGTAATTACTATACCTTGGCTAAGTAATAGCAGCACCCGCAATATACTAACATCAGAAGGCACATGCTACAAACATCACTAATAGCGACTAATTGATAACATTAAGGTAATTGAGACTGATAAGGAAAAGCTTCATAGATAACAACTACAACTGCCCAAAAATAAGGAGAACTGTTTTGAGAGTAAAAACTGAGACCCTTAGACATAACATTATCTGCACAAAACATAATTATGTGTCGCTCAAAGCTGGCAGAAATATAAATTATACACAAAGCTGATGATAATGAGACCATATGGTAATTGATGTAGGGTGCTCAGTGTTCTTGGCTTTTTTGCCTGACTAGTCATATATTGAATACTCGCTGAATGACCTAGTGCATTTTATTTTCATTAACCAAGAGTGCAATTTCATAAATGTTATGGTTGGTGTCTGTTTTGTAATATGGATTTTATTACTTGGATGGATGTAATCATTGCCTTCTGTTCTAGGATTAAGCTGCCAATCAAAGAAATTATACATTATTTCCAGCCGCACAGCCAAGCAATTACTTGTCGCTGTTGAAGGTAACTGTTATTATGAAAACACAACAATCTGTCAAAGTATATGTGTGGGTGGACTTGAAATCTGTGTTTCTGTAAAAACCAAGGCTGTATTTACAGTTGCGCTGTTCTAAACATTGCTGGTTTATGTGCCCTAAAATAGTAATTGTTCACTCCACAAACTTGTCCAACACCACTATTATGTGTACTGGGTATATATAATAGATGGGTGGCAAAAAGTGAGTAGTAAAAAGAGAAATTAAATGGAAAAAGTCTTTAATTACAGTTCCTTTAAATGTACTGCGCTACACCTGTGTCTAATCAGCTTATATGGTTAATACAGCCATGTGTGAAGCAGATTTTTCTCCCTTATTCCGCACATGAATGAACTGTAGCACAACTGTTACGATTATTTATTTGCTAGACTGCACACACTTTCACATTAACCTTAACTAAATGTCACTCAACTAGACTGGATTACAATTAAACCCCAATGGGAAAAACTGTCCTTATGGAAAGAGAACCCTCATGACTGCAATATATCAGTTATACTTGTTATAGATTTCTTTTCTTAAATTAATTTTAGTATACTACAAGAGACCCAGCTACAACATAATCACTTACCAGAAGTCTTCACTAGTGTTACAGTTACAAAATATTCCATGGTAGTACAGGAAGTTATTTTAATTTTTACAATAACATCTATGAACATTTCCCCTTGATTTGGCAACTACTTTTAATCTTCTTCTTAAAAACCAAGTAAAGCCACTACTTGACATTGATATATGTATATATACATTAAATGGATAAAAGTATGTGATGACCCAAACATCACATCCATATGTGGTTGTTGAAAATCTCATTCCAAAGTCATGGGCATTAATATGGAGATGGTCCCACCTTTACTGCTATAACAGCCTCCATTCTTCTGGAAAGGGTACCACCAGATTTTAGAACATGACTTCAGGAATTTGCATCCAGCCACATGAGCATTAGTGAGGTCGGGCACTGATATTGGGCAATAAGGTCACAAAGTCAGCAATTCCAATTTATCCCAAAGGTTTTCAATGAGGTTGAGTTCAGGTCTCTATGACGGCCAGTCAAGTTCTTCCACACTAAACCGCTGACACCAAAAAGGGCCTTCACCAAACTGTTGCCACAAAGTTTGAAGGATACAATTCTCTAGAGTGTCATTGTATGCTTTATTATTAAGATATTCCTTCACTGCAATTAAATGGACTAGGCCAAACCATGTGAAACAGCCCCTGGCAATTATTCCTCCTCTAGAAAACTTTATAGTTGGCAGTACACGTTCGGGTACAAAGCACTCTCCTGGCATCTACCAAGTCCAGATTAATCCGTTAGACCGTCAGATGGTGAAGTGTGATTCGTCCCTCCAGAGAACAGGGTTTTTTTTCTAGTTGTACATACTTAACAATTCAGTGTGGATAGAACGGTGCATAAATAATGTGTTTTATTCAGTAACATATTATAAAGCTACATGCTATCATCATGTGCTATCAAATACAGCACCTTGTTGTGTATTAGAGAGACAATTGCCTGCAGACTTGTCAAATCTTTTGCCCTACAGGCTGAGAGCACTGAGATTATCAGTGTGCAGTACATGTACTCAACAAGAACTGGACTGCTGGATAAGTATGGATATGTGAAATTGTATTTGCCCATGCTATGCAGCTGTTAGCTGCCTCTTAGCTAAGATAGCCCCTGAAACATATAAATAATAATATTATTAGCATGTAGTCTGGTGTTTTTAGGAATACATATTCCCAATACGCTCATGCCCAGACTCTATAAATCAACTAGAGTAAAGCTAGGTACACACTACATAATTTTCCACCAACTTTTTATGCCGATCGATTTTACATGCGATCGATGTTCTGATCGCTCGGTCCATGGACTGCATACACACTAGCCTTGTTTAGGACGATAAAGGCAAGATTGGACATCCCTTTAGCGACTTTTTACAGCCATGTTGTCGTGAGCAATGACTGTAATTTCGTACTCACTGCTGTGGATCGGTCAGCAATTTATACACACTACACAGCGGAAACGAGATTGGAACGAAAATATTACGACCAACCAAATGAGGCGATAATCGTCCATTTGGGCAGACTTTCGACCATCGTGTCACTACACACACTGATCCGACTTTTGAACAAGCGGTCGTATGTCGGCTGATTTAGCCGATTATTGGATGAAAACTGTGTAGTGTGGCTTAGTGGTCCTATAATTAACATAGCTTTCATATGACTGATCATATGTAGCATGTTATTGTTTGCATGAAATTATTAAATGTGTGATTCACTCTGGATTGGCCTCTCCTCATTGTTTCCAGTTCCATGGGGGGTATTCAATTGTCAGCAATTTTTTTTTTCTGTTGCAGCGTAAAAAAAAAAAATCTCCCATGGGTATTTGACGGCAATAGCGACCGTTTTTAGTTAGCGCAGCGGGAAGACTCGCGCAATTCAATTGAAAAAGAGGGAACACTGCCCCCATGCGTTAAACATTGTGTTTGCGAGTTTTTAGGGAGTGAAGGGGAGTTTTAACGCAGTCAAGTATAACACAAAAAAAAGGTTTTGCATACATTTTCATACATTAGATTGCATTACACATTGATAATATCTACATTACAGTACTTTCTTTAGCATATTTTAATTGAACTATTATTTACCATAGAATCATCTATACCATGTCAAAACACATTACTACATTCATATTTGTACCAAAAACATACATAAATATAATTAATTAGTGATTTTATTTATTATTTTTATGTTTATTTTATTTCATTATTTTTTCACAAGAAAATCAACTTACACAAGTTAGGCATTAGTGATAAACATAAGTTTAACTTTTTTTCTACATTATTACATGATTTCAAATACTTTTACAGAGGTTTTTCATTTTTAACACACCCCAAAGAGGTGCGAGATAAAACAGCATATTTTCCTGATTGACACGCCGCGTTAAAAAACAATTGAATAGCTTTTAACACGGTTGCCTCTCGTACATCCTATACTTTCAATAGACCTTCTACTGGAGCGCGAGAGGACCATTCCATGAAAAAAAAACTGAGCGTTAAAAATGGAATTGAATCGCGGGTAAAGTTTACCTGCTTGAAAATTATAAAAAACAGTGTTAAAATGACTTAACGCGGTTAAAAAAAAAACTCGCTGACAATTGAATACCCCCCATGACTGCATTTTATCCATACAATGCAACACTACAAAATGTATGACACGAGTATCTCTGAGGATTTCGTGTATGACCTTGTATTCAAGCATGCGAGCATACATTAGATTCATATTCTAGATAGGGTGTAAATAAGGGGAAGGGACTGTTATGGTGTGTGGTTAGCTGGACCGCTGAACAAAACGTAATGGTGGCAGGGTATAATAGCAGTTTTTTGGATGTTTTTGCATGTGGTTTAAAGATGGGTACACACTACACTGTTTTCGTCCAATAATCGGCTAAATCAGCCGACATACGACCGCTCGGCTAGTGTGTGTGCAGTCCATGGACCGAGCGATCGGACCATCGATCGCATGTAAAATCGCTCAGTATAAAAAGTTGGTTGAAATTTCTGTAGTTTTAGTCTCCTATGAACACAATTGTGATTACTTATGACCTTTACCCATGTGAAACTGGATTAAATATCTTTCTAAAGTCAATTAAAATATAAAGATTATAAACTACTGTACAGGCCATTGTGTCATTACAAGATATAATCTATCTTTTGTAGTCACTGGGCAGCCTAACAATTTTGCCTCAGAAGGTGTCAATGTAAATGGTTCTTTTTCGGATGCCTTAAAGAAACATGATTATAGTGGGATGTATTATTGGATAAATCATCTTCTGAGAAACCACTCATTTATACCTACTTTATCCATGCAGAGTCCAGCTGCCTATGCCTGCAGCTATGTGGTCCTGCCCGCTCCTGCTGCCTGCGTCTCTGTGACCAGAACAGAGAGGAAGTCCTGAGGTTCTGCAGACCATACCGGGTGGATGTGTGCTGCTTGTTCTGCTGTCTTATGGTCATCAGAGTATTCTCCTCATCTAACACTCTCTTAGGCTTTGTACAGCAGAGGTGAATTCAGACTGTCACTGAGTATATTATAATAATAGCTCTCATTGACAATAGCTCTGTTCAAGGTTTGTGCAGAAAAATCGTAACATTACAACCACACATATGATGACAAATTGAGCCTTTTTTCTGTTGTAACAGCTAGAAATAGAGCACAACACTTAACCCCCCCCCTTAAAAATCCACACTCCTGATAGACACTATACAAGCTCTGTACCGAAGTGGCAGCCATCATATGTATTCTGCAGTAAAATAAGCAGCATATCATACTTTTAAATTGATGTATCAGAGTGGTTAAATAATGAAATTTGCAATTACCAGAAGAGTTCTGGCGATGTAAGCTGTATGTGAACAACAGCTGACGTAACACAATTGTTTGCCTCAGTGTGTATTGTTATCATTTCATTATATAAAACCCAACAATCATCAGCAAATTAAGCATAATACAAAGGACTGTTTAAGTAAAACAAGCAAAAATACAGAACAAACATAAACATAATACAGAACATACAAAAGCATAAAACAATAATGCAAGATTAAGCAAAATACATAAAATGTAATAATAGAACAAGCAAATTACAGAACAAACATAAAGCAGAGCACACAAGATGCATGATACAAGGACCCACATATGTTAGTGAGATCTTACAAGCTAATGGGATGATGGATAGATGCGGTGTACACTATAAAACACAATTATTTTCATTACCATCAATAATTTAATTTTGCAAAAAACATTCTATATTTAAATGAATCTCAGTTTGCTGCTTTAGGGATTGTTGCTCCTGATTCACATCACAGTTCTCCTGGTTCAGGTGGAGCTTGTTTAGCCCAAACCTCTCAGTGTACAGCTCAGAAGGAAGGAGAGTGATGGATATCCAAGGCTCCTGGAGCGCAGCTCGCTGTCACTCTGACCAGGAATTCCAGGTAATTATCAACCCTGCCTGGAGAGGTGGGAGTGAGCAACATTTGATCTGGATTATTATAGCCCACCATCTATAATAAACTGTAAACTGTGATGTCCAGTAATTGAGCCTGGTAATATAGACTGTTACTATTATAACTTATGGAGATTTTCCTTTCTCACTTAAACACAACACCCCGGTACTCCAGCCCATAAGCAAAATCTCTCAATATAGATCCAGCTGCCTCACTGCTTTTACTGTACGAGTTGTATCATTAAGGTTCTAATTTAATAACATAAAGGTACACAAAGTTGTCATTACTAAAGAATTTTAAAAAACAAATATAATTTGAACTACAATTAAACAACATAATTGACGTGATGTCCCAATCTGTGTGCAGGTCACATCACTGGATGGACGACTAGTTGCTCTCATTTGGAAAAGGTGGCCAGGATTTAATGAGGATTATAACATGGACCATGACTTCTTTGGCCTGGATAGTACGTAAATATTATTGGACTGTATTGGAGCGTATGTATTAAAAAATATATAGCCTAGAACAGCCGTTGTTCTGTATGGTGTATATAATAAAATGTCATAAAATGATGATGGAATTCTGTAGGTATGCTGACTGTGTATGAAGCAAGCAGGTGATTCCTCTACACAACAAATAGGGTAGAAAAGCATGTTATTCAGTTTACCGATAAGAAACCTAAAGCTGTAGCCAGCAGCATAATGTTAATATCAGTCAGATGCTTAGTTGAACTTGGAGAACAGAATGCAGCCCAGCAGGGTAGTATCTAAAATACTACTTATGTTTTCGTAGATACCTGAGATTTCATACTACCGAGGTATCTAGATAATCCAGATTATTGGGAACACACAGCATTAGTTTTTTTCCTTACTCACAGCTGACACTTAAAATGAAACAAGCATCGATATTCACATTTGTGATCACATGACTTGACTTTCCATTAAAAGTATAGGAGCCCTACTCAGGAGTGTGTAATCTACATGAATATGCCCCACATACCGCTAATGTTACTTTGTTTTTCAGTTTCGGCTTCACTCAGCCCCACGGACAAGGCCCTTCTTCTGGCTGCAACCTTTTTGCTGGTAAGGAACCTGTTGCTTTTTTTTTTTTAATCAACTATAAGTAACATTGATGTCATCAAGAGTGTCCCACATTAAATTTTTTTTGCATTTTTCGTTGTAGAATTACATGTTTTTTGAGATGAGCTGAAAAAGGACACAGAGGAACAACTTGGGTCTCCATAGAGCCACATAAAAGATGTGCAAAAACATGGTAGACCCTTAGATATAATTTGGTCATATCCGGAGTCTGAATTTGTCTTAGTATATGAAATAAAGTATGTGTTTGTTGTAATTAATGTAGATGAAGGTTACATAGTAGAAGCAACTGTGCTCAGGCAAGAAACAGTGCCAATATATGGGACCCCAAGGGCTAGATTTACTAAGCTGCAGGTTTGAAAAAGTGGGGATGTTGCCTATAGCAACCAGATTCTAGCTTTCATTTATTTAGTACCTTCTACAAAATGACAGCTAGAATCTGATTGGTTGCTATAGGCAACATCTCCCCTCTTTCAAACCCGCAGCTTAGTAAATCTAGCCCCAAGTAGAAGATGAATCTGCAATGAATAAATTAAAATAATTTCTTCAGTAGACTAATAAGAGGTGGTTTTAATGCTGTACATTGATAATCAATCAAGATTTCTTATCTGCTACCTGTTGGAATATTCTTTTATATTTCTGTAGCTTTGCATTTTTCAGATTGTTATGCAGTTTGCACCAACCAGTTAGAGTGAGTTATCATCCAGAGACAGCAACAGAACGTTGCCACCCAATGGCCACATAATGAAACATTGTAGAATACTTAATGAACGTGCTCATATGCACTGTGATTTTAACAGCCAATTAAGCGGTTTTAGACCTAATTGACTTCAAATTGCAACTTGCAAAAAAAACCAAAAAAAAAACCCTGGGTTGATCAACATGGGATCTATCAGATGTTTATTGAAGTGGATGTAAATCCAGTCAGATGGTGACCACATTTTGCCTTGTATACAGTCATTGTCCGTCTGTAGCATCTAGCCATTAGAACAGTGTTGGCTAACCTGTGACACTCCAGGTGATGTGAAACTATAATTCCCAGCATACCATTCCAGCAATAAGCTGCTATATATTGGCAAAGCATGCTGGGAATTGTAGTTTCACAAATTAGGACAAGGTGCAGAACAGCTGGATGTTTCAGGTTTGTCCACACAAGAATATGGCCAAATCCAACATCTGTCATTAGACCATCTATGGGCATCTTTAGATTGTGTTTAAAACACAATCAGAGCAGCCGGGCAGCACACTGTCACTGCCAGACGGACCTGCACATATTGTGCAGCCATCGGCAGCAAACCCCTGCTGGGGGGGGGGGGCGATTGCCCCGATCGCACCCCCCTTGATCCGCCACTGTACACATGTGTGTTCATGAGGTAAAATTACCTCACGAAAATGAGTTTGACCCCTCAACTCGTCAATAATGTCAGTATACCAAATTTCAGCCCTTTTTGAGGTTTTTTTTTTTCCACACACACTAAGAATTTAGTAGGTCAGTTAACCCGTGCATGATACTCATGCATTCTAGTCAAATCAAGCTACTTAAGGTGTTAAAAACGCCCCACTGTCACCCCCGGCAACCACCAACCACTCCCAACTGTCACTTCTCCTTCAAGAAATATATAGGTCAGTGTATAACTCTGCCCAGAAGGTGGCGCTGCAGCTTGGTTTTTTGTTTTTTTTCACACACACACACAGACTAACACGCCACTAGACACTTATATTATAGACTAGACATTTATATATTAGATAAATGGTAAAAATATGCCAACTATACTTTAGATAGCTTAGAGTTATTGGAAGAAAATCTAGTCACACTTGCTGATTTGTCTTCTAGGACAGGCTCCCAGAACCTATTGGGGTTCCTTTTCACCAAAATTTTTATTTAAACCAGTCTGTTAAATTGCATTTTCTTAGCCTCAAAATTGGTTATTAAACATTCTCTGCTTTGCACTGTATAAATTAATCCTAATTAATGAAAAAATCAGCTTGTTTTAATAAAGTCTGTGGACAGCTGATAACATGCCTGATCTATCTTGCTCTCTATATTCTCACTTTCTAGCACAAGTAACTATCAAGTGTACCTTTTTCAATGATTCGAAATGTAATTTGGAGTAACCCACTAACCCATTTCTCTGTCCTTTCATCTTGTTTGCTTGTTGGGGTGTGTGCACACTGAATGGTCCTTCCTTTATTTACATGATTGTGATATAAAGATACATGTTTCTCTGCAGCTAATTTACGTATTTTGATTTTTATTGCTGAACCATTGTATCCGCTGTGTAAAATTGTCTCCAAAAAAAGGCTCATACTGCATTAAAATCATTGACTAAAATAATGCACTCTCCACCATGAGGTTTTGTGTAGAAATAAGAATAATCTGTAGTTTCCACCTACTAAAAAACCAGATATGATTAAAAAAAAAAAAACAAAAAGAAAAAAAACAAAAAAAAACAACAACTAAGAACCCCAAAACAAAACAAAAAAAACACAGGAAGAATGACAATATTTTAATGACAGAGCTGCAGCGGTTGACATTTCCATATAGCAGCAGCTAAAGTTCCTCCTATGAATACTAGAATAATACTGATATGTCTCAGTAAAGGGTCTGGTAAAGTGATGATTACACTTATCATACACAAAAAAACATTCAAATTCATTCATTCCGTTCAAAATATGAAAGGAAACTAACAAAGTGCTGAATAACCATTACAAGGCAATTTTTGGGAACATAGGTTTGCTTGTGAAAAAAAGAAAGCATTTAACTCCATTAGCACTGGAGTGGCCACAATTTACACAACAATAAGGAAAATGGTTTAAAAAAATTGTTCCATGCCAATCATCTGCTGGCCCTTAAAAAATAAAATAAAAATATTAAATGAAAAATAAAGTTTTGGTGCAATTTCTCTCCCAGGATAGTAGTTGTAGTGCGCAGTTCATGAAGCAAGGACTGACGTAGCAGTGACAAGAAAGCCATTTTCATCCACATCTCTGACAGAACTCGGGCAACATACTGCCTTTGCCATGAATACTGGACTCGCTGGCAGTGTATGGTAGAGTGGTGTCATTACAGCACAAGCAGAATACTGTCTGATGGTGGGAGTGATGGATTCAAACATAGCAAAAGGTCAACACAGAGGATAATTGCTTTCACAACGCAATCTTTGTGTTTCGGAAACTTGTTTTGTCCCTGTAATGAAAGGAAAAGCATAAAGCCACAAACACATAATATTATGTACTTGACAAAACGTAAAAGCAAGTCATGAATTTTGTATCTCACATTGGTCAGTTGTCCATGGATACCAAACAGTCACAACTTTCTTATACTCTTCTTAAGAGCACTGTCACAGACACACATTAAATGGCATCCTGTCAAAGAGGATTCAAAAAGCATAAAAAAGGGACTTTTGGGAAGAATTAAAAAAAGGCCCTATCACTGAATGCAGGCAGAGTGGGAGAATATACTCAGCGGCTGCTGTTGATCACTAGGCCGTGAAATTCTTCCCAGGCCCTGAGCAACCAAACCAAAAATCTGATTTTGTAGCAAGTGTGTGTGAGCTCTCCAAACACATCATGCTCACATGTACTATGTGAGCGAAAGATTTTAACCTTTAATTTAATCATTTTATGACTGAAGGTAGCTAGTACTATAATGATCAAAAGAATATTTGCATTTTTGTGCTACATTGACTTTACCAGGATAACTTCTCTCTGAAGAAAATATGTATTTTTTTTTTCCAGAAGAGACTTTCATTTGGTAGCTTTTTGCATGCTTGATGCACTTATGTCAGGAGCAATAGGAAGGGCACCTCTAGCACACCAGCAGCAATAAATATTCCCAAATACTACTTAATGGTAATGAAAGGATTCACTTGGGAACTGTTATTTTATTCAAATAAATTATATATAATTGATTCCCACTCTTACAAATATCACACACCTCTCTCCCTAAGTTCGGCCACATTCGGCCCTGCTTGGGCTCTTCATACATGTAACATTCATCAAAGCCTTTTTAGCTAAATACGCAGACGGTGATCAGAAATTCAAGCTAGATGTGACTAGACCTGCTGCTAAAGAGAGCGCATGGTGGGCACCCCAACAAATTACTACTCTTAGAAAGGGAGGGGATTTTACAGAGGGTTCCTTTAAAGTGGACTGATCACTTAGTAAGATGGTTCCTGGACTCTCAGATAAATGTTGGCACTGTAACAGCTCGATCGGAGACCCCTGGTGTATCTGGTGGAGATGTCCAAGGGTCCAACCATTTTGGAGGGTGGTGATCAAACTTTCTAAGGGGAATTTGGAAGGTGGGGTTTCAGAGGGTTCAAACTTTGGGATTCTAAACATGATCAAAGTTCTGATTTCTTTGTATAAGAAAACTTTCCTAAAACATTTCAATAATGCTGTAAAAGCGTTATGTCAGTCAAATGGAAATCCAATATCCCCCATCTGTCTAGGATCGGTTCCACAGACTTGATTTCTATTACCTCAAGGGAAGGGTTTACCACTACCTGGTTTAGCTGGCTAAACTTAAAGAATCAGACACATATAGAGGTTACTTTATCTGCATAATTCAAATCTTTAGACGTTCTCTAAAACCCCCATCTCTTTTTTAAAGCTTACCTTATCCCTGATGATACTATTCTCATTCACACACCCTCACAGCTGTCTCCACTCTAAGCCACATTAACTCCTCTTAAATACCAGCCAACCACTGACAGGTCTCTGACTGTCCATTATATAAGATATATTAGAATACAAAATGGTTGTGTGGAAACTGACAGTAAGCTAAAAAGACTTGGGGCTAGATTTACTAAGCTGCGGGTTTGAAAAAGTGGGGATGTTGCCTATAGCAACCAATCAGATTCTAGCATTTTGTAGAAGGTACTAAATTAATGAAAGCTAGAATCTGATTGGTTGCTATAGGCAACATCCCCACTTTTTCAAACCCGCAGCTTAGTAAATCTAGCCATTGGTGACCAAATAATGTCTCTGCTCTATGCTTACTTTATTAGAATGGTCAAGGACCAGGCCTTTGTCCCCTTTCACCTCCTTTTAATAATGTAATAAAACTGACTTTCGGCTAGTCCATGACTTTCCAAGGCTCTAATCCCTAAACATTTTATTGACTGCCTCAGAAACAAACATTCCATGAAAATAAAAAACAAATAAAAGTGGAAACTGAAAATACTCTGCAACACAAACAGTGTAAAATTTATTTTACTGTTTTACTTACAGTGCTCACATTAGCCAGGGGAGCCTACCAGAAACTAAGGGGAATGTACTTACCTCCAACTGCAACATAAATGGGCAAACGCTGAAAGACTCATATTAGTAGTCAGTGGTTTGGGGCAAGGTAGGGAATATTTAGTTCACTTGTTAATTTCCTCATTATACCCAAATCACCTGGTTGGCAAATGACACAGAACATCTTACAGTCAGTGAAAGAATATTAGAAGATACAAGGACTCAGGGGTGTCAATGACATATTGCTGCAGGATAGAGACACACACTCAAAACCCCACTCTTTCCATCATAGTGAGGAGGATCCCAGGTGACTGCATATGCTACAGATCCTGGATATTATTTTCCCTAGTAATATGCATTACTTTGATGATATAAATACATGAAATACAGCCTCCTAACAACATGGTGCACAAAATCCATTGTCCTTATATTGTGCTTATTTTGGGTGTAAGACAGGCTTGGTAGCAGAATCATAAACAACATATAGAATATAGTGATCTGTAAAAAGAGAAAGTGCACTAGTAGTTATCTTTTAGTGATCTTACTATAAAGATAAATACTAACTGCACAACTACTGGTTTAATATTTATTTTTCTATTATAACTTTACACACTTTAAATAATGACTCTTTCAACCACCTGTTTCAAGTATCAAAGAACAATATAATTCCATATTGAATGAAGAGATTTGCAAAGACTTGTACAGACTTATTAAACAATCATATCACATTTTCAGTTTTGCTGTAAATGGCTGTATGGTTTCCCCAAGCACCTGTAACAGGTCAAGTCTCAAAAATATTCAGGGGTATTTGATTGGGCTAATTACATGTTATGCCAAGCTCATATTAATCATCATTTAAAGCAGAGCGGTATAATATTGAAAATGACAATCTAGAGGTAGGCTCGCTAACACTAATAATGTTTATTTTCACTTTGTCTAACTCAAGAGACAAAGTGAAATCATTCTTTTACTGGGCTTCCTATATCTATTGTCCAAATAGAAAAGAAAAGCAATTCACCCCACAGATTGCGTGGAATGGTGACTAAACGGACAATACCAAGACATTGTGGTTCATTGTAAAGGAAGTAGAAAGTAGTGATATCATAACTACTTACCGATACTTCTCAGAATAAAGAAAGGATTTGGTAACATTAAAAAGTTGCCCGCTCAAACTAAATATTTATTAAAAACCTCCATCCTTCCACCAGTTAGCACTATAGTAGCGCAATGTCTGTGATAACTGCCGTTCAGATGCTAACCACATTGGAAAACTGTGGTTTTCATGCTCCAACATGTGTCTTGAGAGCTACGATACTACCACTGCCTCTGATGAAATTGCAGTGCAAATTCAGGCAGAAAGTGCTTTCCTTGACCAGGGCTTTGCTTTCTATGCTACAGACCTTTAGGATGTCTGGGCACTCTATGATTCAGTACAGCAGGAGCTACAGGGAATACTTACAGGACGGTGTACTCTTTTCACACTGGATTGGTGAGCTCATTACATGCTTTAACCTCCATCTCTCCGCTAAAGAAATGGGACCCTTGTGTTCCTAAAAGGAGACCTTCCATGTTATGCCTAATCTATTATCCTATATGGATTTTATGATTTTTTTTAGTGCTTATTTATTCTCAGCGTTTGTGCCACTCGATGAATTTTTATGCTTGTTTCTTTTATATGTCTAATAAACTGTTCATATTTTTAATTATTATATAAATAATTATAATTGTTACTATTGACTAATTTCTAGCAAATGGTTATCAGACTATGGGGGAATTTCATTTCCCCCCAGAATAGCGCCGTTAATATGGTAATTTTAATACAGATTTCTGCTTGCGGTTCAGGGAGAAGCAAGCAAAAAGCTGGTGTTGAAATTGCTGTGTTAACGGTGATTATGCGCACTATTACCGTAATATCGGTAATAGTGTGCAGGACGCATTACTTTTTACAGTAACGCAGCAAATTGAATTCCTTTTATTGTTAAAAAAAAGAAAAAAGAAGAAAACTAGTGATGCCTCTTGCATTTTTCCTTTCATTACCATCAGCACGTCTGAGCTGAAATTCATAATTCTTCTGCCATAAGAGAATGAACAGCCACAGGAGTGCCAGATGGGAGATGTTTTTTATATTTCCAGAACAACAGATTCTGTAAGCTTAGGCCAGGGTTCCTCTTTTAAACATTTACATTATGTTTGATGTCTTCTTTAATGAAAACATCTTCCGAGCCACAATCTATTCCTAGTCTTCAGAAAGAACAGTTACCCAGCTGCCACCTCTCATTTTCCACACTTGCAAAACACCATAACTTTCAAATCAAACATTTTTCTAACAAACAAGATAGTTGATACGTACTTGATGCTGTCTGTGTGTGTTTTATATTCCATAACGGTGTTGGGTGGCAGATTCAGGACTCGACGCAAAGTGTCCCGGATTCGAGCAGTGGTTGCTTGGTCACTTGCAGTTTTATTCCAGATAGAAATTATGTCTTCCTAAACATACGAACAAACACTTGTTTCTTTAGATTACTCAGAGAAGGCAAGATATGTACACAGCAGTTCAGTTTACCTTCTGATCTCATGTTGAAAGTACAAAAAGTCAGATATATGCTCATAATTAAAACACAATTGTAGAAGCTTACTTGGAATTAAAGGTGTAAAATTGTTTAAAATGATAATTTGAAATAGTCATAATATTTATTTTCCTCCCATACTTCTTTTTAACTGTATAACATACACAACGTTCAGTAGTTGGTTCCGACTGGTATTTACTGTGCTCCAAAGTTAAAAGGGTTGGATGGAATGTTACTTGAATATATGAAAAACTGTATTTTTTGGATATTATGTAATATATAGAGACATATCCCTTCTCCAAAGACAGACCGAGAAGTGCACACCTAGACATGCTACAACACATATCCCTCTGTTAGTCACAGTTGGTGCTTTCAGTCTTCATGCTATAATATAGCAGCACTGAGTTTGGAATCCTCAATGTAGCTGAAGTAGGGAAAGAGGTTGTAGGACTTGATCTGTCTTATATCCTGAACACTTACCAAGAATATATAATGGATAATGACACCATAAAAAACACATTTTAAACAAAAGATACATACTTGATTACCTTTAAAAGGGAACTTTAATGATAATTGAGGTTTAGTGTAAATAAGCAACATCAGTACAAATTACATAGAACAGGAAAACACTCTGCACTTTTGCTGGTTCTCACCTGAAAACGAACAGACACAACAGCTCCACAGATCTCCTCCCCAACCATGAATTGCTCCCCTAACATAGCTAGAATAAGATTTTCCCAGCACCGAGAAGCCAGTCCTTTGCGCAAGCGTATAATCCACTTTCCTCCATTCTTGTTTGCATCATCCTACAGAGAGGACAGAGAAAATACCCCTATGAGACAAACAGCCATCCTTAATGTGCAAGGTCTAGAATTAAGAATGCAATACTTTTGATTTAAGTTAATAAACATTTGTACATATATTTTAATTTTACTTTTTAAATGTTTATTTAAATGAGAAGTTAAAAACAGCTACAAATTCTGCTATAAGATACCAAAGCCTCCTTTTTCCTATGTCAGTTTAGCAGACAATTAGGTGGGAATTTTGTCAGAACAAGAATTGGAATTACTATACAGGACACATCTGCAGCAATGAAAATATATGCATTCCATAACTGAAGTTGCTGAAGAAAGGAGAGGCAGCTCAATAACGGTTTAGAAAAAGGAATGCAAAAATAGGGATTTTACAGTGAGTACAAAAATCCTTTCTTTTAGTCCATTGGGGGACAATGCGAAACATTTCAGTATTGTAGGTGGTGCTGGAGTCAAGGCACTTTAACACTAAAACTGTGAGTGTAGCGCACCCCCTCTTATACCCCTCCCAAAACAAGGAGTATTCATTTTATGAATAACAAAGCCCAAGGACAGCTGAAAAATGCCAACCATATCAAACAATCAGGCAACCTAACATACAACAGAGCAAGGGTGGGCGTGCAGTATCCCCCAATGGACGAAGAGAAAGGGATTTTACGGCGAGTACAAAAATCCTATTTTCTCTGTCGCCATATTAGGGGAGATCATGAAACATTGAGGACATTCCAAAGCTTCTGCTAAGGAGGGGCGGGGGATTGTTCTGAAACCATGCAAAATCTTGCAGCCAAAGTTAGCATACTGAGATGCAAAGCCTTTCAATCTGTAGAATTTCACAAAAGTGTCCACAGACAACTCGAAAACCAAGAGAGTGGCAGCCCGACACAAATGTTCGGCTGAAGCGCCATGAAGCGCCGTTCAGGAAGCACAAACAGCCCTGGTGGAATGAGCTGTCAAGCCCCCTATCACTGGTCTACCCAACTGAACATATGTCCATCTGATAGTGAAAGTGATACATCTAGCCAATGATAGCTTAGAGGCCAGCTAACTCCTTTTGTGTGCATCATCTGATCTCTCTCCCTCCCTCCTCTCTAGGGTGTCCGCCTGCCTCTCTGCCATCTCCTCCTGGATGTCCTCTCGATTCCTCAAACTTAACCTCGCCAAAACTGAACTCAGTCTTTCCTCCGTCTCACACCCCGCCCCCTTCTGATCTCTCTATCACTGTCGACAACACCTCTATCTCCCCTGTCCCCCAACTTCGCTGCCTTGGTGTCACCCTCGACTCCTCTCTCTCCTTTGGCCCCCACATTCTCTCTCTTACTAAATCCTGCCGCTTCCAGCTGCGTAACATCGCTCGCATCCGGCCCTTTCTCTCCCAAGATGCCACCAAATGTCTTATTCACTCTCTGATCATCTCCCGCTTGGACTACTGTAACCTCCTCCTCACTGGCCTCCCCCAATCTCATCTTGCTCCCCTTCGATCTGTTCTTAACGCAGCCGCTAGGCTCATCTTCCTTTCTCGCCGCTCCTCGTCGGTCTCCCCCCTCTACCAATCCCTTCACTGGCTCCCCTTCCCCTTCAGAATCCTCTTCAAGCTCCTCACTCTTACATACAAGGCCCTCGCCAACTCCACTGCACCCTATATCTCCACCCTCCTCTCTATTCATGCTCCTTCCCGCCCTCTCCGATCTGCCAATGACCGTCGCCTGTCTTCCCTCCTGATCACCTCCTCCCATGCGCGTATCCAAGACTTCGCCCGCGCTGCCCCCCTCCACTGGAACAAGCTCCCTCCCTCCATCAGAACTTCCCCTAATCTGTCCAGTTTCAAACGGGCTTTAAAAACCCACCTTTTTCGTAAAGCCTTCCAGTCTCCCACCTAATTACCTTCCTTTTCTTCTGCCTCTTCCCCTTCATTCCCCTTCCCCTATCCTCCATTCCTCCCTCTCTCCCCCGTGTCTTTCTGTCTACCTTACCCCTTAGATTGTACGCTCCTTTGAGCAGGGTCACCCCTCCTCCTGTCTCACCACTGTTAATTCTGCTCTCCAGCAACCTTGTCGTCCTCCTGGAGAACCCTCTTCCCCCTGTCTCCTCCCGCTCCCTCCTCTCCCCCCCCCGGGGGTCTCCCTATTTTCCGTGCCCTCCCTCTTGGGCTCCGTCGTACGCAGACCTTCCCCTTTCCCCTCCCCCGCCCTTGCTGTGCTTTGAGCTCACGGAGTTACTGTGCTTATTGTTTACTGTACTGTGCTGTCTCTCCTTGTATTGTAATTTCGTTTGTCCCTGTACGGCGCTACGGACACCTAGTGGCGCCTTATAAATAAAAATTAATAATAATAATAATCATACAGCACAAACAGCCTCGCCGTCAAAGCCAGTTGATCTAACCAGTGGCAGCGAAGACGGCCTTACATGAGTAGGCCGGGACTGAGAAGTAGTTGGAACGGAGGACCGACGGCCATCCCGAGAAGATCAGAGTACCATGCTCTGCGAGACCAATCTGGAGCCACCAGAATGGCTACCACCCATTCCCGCTTTGACTTCTTCACTACACTCGGAAGCGGGGGAAACAGGTAGACCAGGTGAAAGTGCCACTGAATAACCATGGCATCCACGAATCCTGCGGTTGAATCCCGGGATTTTGCGCACAACCGAGAAACTTTGAAGTTCAGACGGGACGCCATGAGGTCTATGTTTGGCCAGTCCCAACGCTGAACTAAAATGTGAAACACGTCCCTGTGCAGAGACCATTCTCCTGGATGGACCTTGCTGCGACTGAGATAGTTGGCCTCCCAGTTGTCCACTACTGGGTTGAAGATGGCTGAGATCACCGGAACGTGACGTTCTGCCCACATCATTAGCTTGGATGTCTCTTTCATGGTCGTGGTGCTAATGGTTCAGGTAGGCCACTGCTGTTGCATTGTCCGACTGGACAGGAACTGCTGAGACCGGACAAGCACCTTGCGGTTTGCCCAAAGCTCCAGCACATTTATGGGGAGAAGTGAGGCAAGTACCCCTTCCTAGCCTGACAAGCTGGGTTCAACAATAAACAATGAGGAACTTTAATTGCAGTTATTTAGAAATAGAACAGTGTCATGGTTATCCAATTAGGATTTTGATCTGCAATTGTATTCCCCCGTTTGATGGTTATATGAGCGCTAGTCAGTTCCTCATTGTTTATTTGGGGCTTATATAGGTGTTTGGCCTGGAGGTAGCTACTAGCAGCTCTGAAGCAGAGCACCATTTTTTTTTACTCCGTTGTTTATTCTATTACAAGCTGGTGTCAATGTCCACTCCCACGTCTGGAAGGACAGACCCATGGAAAGGTGTGACCAGTTCAGCCAAAACGCAAGAGACTGATGAACATCTACAGACAACTTTATCATCTGACTGATCAGATGAAGATGGGATTTTGACTACTTGTGTAGCAGTTCCCTCTGGACCGTTCGTGAGTGGAATTACGCAAGGGGTACCGCCTCGAAAACCGAAAGCGTGGTGCCCAACATCTTCATACATCGAAGGAGAGAGACCTGTTGTCTCGACAGGAGGTCTTGGAATGGACCGAGCAGAATATGTCCTGTGGGAGGAACACCCTCTGACATCTGGTGTCGAAGTAGAGACCCAAAAAGCGCATCCATTGAGCTGGAATCAAGTAGGACTGTCATCACCTTGGTGAAAACCCTTGGGGCGGTAGCCGGGCTAAAGGGTAACGCTCTGAACTGGTAATTGGTGTCCCATACCGTTAAGCGGAGAAGGCACTGATGTCCCTGCCATAAGGGGACGTGAAGGTAAGCATCCTTTATTTCCAGACAAGCAAGGAACTTTCCTGGTTGCATGCCCGTGATGACAGACTGTAGTGACTACATCCTAAAGTCAAGTACACGTATCAATTTGTTGAGGATGAGCCTGGAGGATCCATCTGGTTTTGGAACTAGAAAGAGGTTGGAGTAGAACCCGAAACCTCTTTCCAGCAGCAGAACTGGAATAATTATCCCAGAATCCAGTAGTTTCTGGACTGCCACTCAGAGTTCTGTTGCACCAAAGACCACACACTGGAAGGCCTGTTGTGAAAAATCAATGGTGTGGAAAGTCGAGCAGGTCGATCATATATTGAGTGACAATTCCCCAAAATCAGGAATCTGGGGATGATTGCAGCAATTTGTCCTGAACCCACAAAAGTTGCTCCCACCACATTTTCATGGCAGAGAGTCACGTCATGCAGAGACCCACTCTGTCAGCTTAGGGTTCCCTCGTCTGCTGGGCCCGTGGTCCCGCCGAAACCCGCCTCTAGTGGGAGCGGACTGTCCTTTTGCAGGAGCTCCACGAGATCTACTAAAGAGATGAAATGACCGAAACCTGGGGTGTCTAGGTTAGGTCTGGGAAAACGGCAAAAATTTTCTTTTTCCTCCTGGATAAGCTGATCTACCCTGGCTCCAAAGAGGGACACACTATCAAAGGTTAGTGCCTCGAAGATTCGCAGTCTGCATTCGCGGACTAAGAGTGGAGCCATAACAAACACCTAGCTGCAATAATGAGCACGGTTAGCTTGGATGTGCAGAAATAGCATCCAGAAAATCAGATGCTTCTCTGATGTGATTTGATAACACCAGTAACTCAGACTTTGGACTGGCCTCACACAGGCTCTTTTGTAATTGTTCACCCAGGCGGTGTATATGCCTGGTCTAAAAATGCTACCATCTGCTTCATAAGCAGAGCGGAGCAAGAAGTCACATTTCTTGTCCGTAGTGTTTCTAAGCAAGACCCCACCCTGCACCAGGATATTAATGGCCCTAGTCAACCGAGCAAAAGGTGGGTCTACTACTAGAATGGCTTCTCATATAGCAGATTCATCTGAGCAAAACGTTAGGCAGGCTTTTTCCATGCCTCTGAAATCATATCCATTAGTTAGGGAGATGGAGGGAAAGAGACAAACTACTTCATTTGCCTCTTAAAGATGTAAAATCCAGCAGCGTGGGAGATTTCTGGGTCTGCAAAACCTAAGGTCTGGTGAACTCCTAACACCAAAGTATCTACGCCCTAGGCGGTGGATGATGCCTCCACACTATCCGAGCCTTTCTCCCCAGAGTCTCTAGGTATTTTGCCTTCTTCTTATGATAGATCAGATGTAGACTCTATTGCCTGAGACACTTGTGGGACATGAAGTTTACTCATTGTCCTATGGGATGTGCCAATGAGGAAGAGGCCCTAGGCAAACCCTGAGCAGAATCCGTTAGGGTTTGCACTAAGGTGGATTGCACCTGGGGGAAACCCTGAAGCTGGGAGTACCTTTTGTGAGGCAGAAAGGTGTGGTGCAGAAAATGGGACTGGAAGAATCATCTACCTCACAGTGAGACATTATCCTTGTGAGTTCAGCTATGGAAACTGTCCAGGGACGCAGTCAAGCTGGTTCCTGCACAACTGTGGGTGCTGGTCATGCGCTGTTCAATAAAATCTGTCTCACACACAGCATATGGTTATGTATATCACGTATACCAGACTTTCTGCTATATTTCAGAAATAGCTGTGTATTTCTCAGCAAGGACCCAACAATCTATTACAAGTGGCTTGTCACCCTATTTGTTTGTATCCCTACAACATCTATACATATATAAGCAACCACAGGAGACACTGTAAAATAAAAGTAGACAGCAGTGCAGGGGGTGAGGGAGCTGTTCCCCAGCTGACTAAAGTGCAAATGCAGTGTCTAATTACATGTGGATAAGGGGACATTGTAGACATGCCTTTATAGGAGACTTTATTTTATGTTGCTCATTGCAAAAATTTATATTTTTTATAGTATATCGTTGACATTGCAGTGATGATTGCTCTTAAATTGAAGCCAGGTAAGTTATGGGTAAGCATTGGGTGTGGTCCAGTTCCAGGATACAGATGAGGGGGCTGGAGCTGCATTCATTCTACCCCTAATTTCTCTACAGGAAGTCCTGATCAGCTGGAAGCTAGTTCTGGTTGAAAAAGCTTATAAAGGTGTTACTACTGGGAGTGTCATTTAATCATCTCAGCCTTGCTTTTAATTAACCTGAGTATACTCCACTGTCTCAAGTTGTAGTCCACCAGACTCCTTGGAGTCATCCCAGCAGGGAACCAAGGAAGGCATTGGAATAAGAAGAGACAGCCCTGTAACAGCCAGCCACTCTCAGAGGATCCCACTATCTAAGGCAACCTCTAATCCAGCCCCTGGAGCATGGGAAATCTTCAGAGTATAGAGGAAAGAGTGAGAGCCAGGGATACTGGTGGATTTCGTTTTGATTTGATCCTGGGAAGAACTCCAGCGATGAAGTCTAGCCTTTTGCTGGATTGGGCATCCTGCTGGTACATCTGCAGATAAAAATAACGCCATGGGCCTTGTTACTTGGTGGGCCTGTTCTAACATGGAGACCTCGGGCTTGACTTCTACCACATTGGAAGAGGAGGGATTGTCAGGCCAAGCGGCGGGCATTAAGCAAGTCAGGACATCCAGGTGACTAACTCCTTGAGCTAGAGGGATAAGGGACAAATAATGTGGTAAACCTGCCTTGCATTTAATTACTGTTTGTATATAGTATTCTAGTGATTATCATGATTACAATAAATGTACAGTTATACTTTTTATACTGTTTAACTCCATTTGCCTGAGTGACTATAAGATCCCTATAAAGGTACTTGGTAGGCTTCCCTGGCAAAGAAAGGCACCACTGGGTGATCAGCCAGCGTGAAGTAGGTATAATTGGGCCAGATAAACCAGTTATTTTCACATGGCGAAAAAGCAGTATGTGTTCAGTTAAAACCAACTGAATGTTGCAATTTGTTAACTTATAATACACATATATTGGGGTTAATTTATAAAACCAGCCTCTTGGACTCATACTCCAAAGTCTAAGGGTGACCACATAGGGTGACAGCCAATACAGTTTCAGTCCTTATCGCTAGTGTATTGGGATCTATTTCCTCAGCACCACTGCTATTTACAACTCCAGTTTCTTGAACTGGATCTGCTTTTCAACCAGCTTCTAATGTGGATGCCATAGTATCTTAACTTGATGTAATATCAGAGAAGCCATCATTATTTAGCTTTGTGTACAAGTTTTAGCTTATACACGTTTAATAAAAGTTCTTATAAATACTACACCGGGATGGCCTGTTTCTGGTCTCTTCTGTATTAGGATGCTCCATTAGCTAGGATTTATCCTTGTTGGAAGTGCTCAAGGTTGGTACACAGAGTCAATTTTTCAGATAAGCTGATTAACCATTTTGCTCAAGAACATAATTTTCTAAAATTATTACGGATGGTACATCTAGTTACTACACTATGAGCGCGCTCTTGTTTCTAAACATTCTTTCCAGATCTATCTGCTACTATGGTTTATGTAAATAATTAGTGGTGACTGAACTAAGTTGTCAGGAGTTAATAATTAAAATATTTTGATGAAAGTCAGTATATACTATTTTGCAAAAGTTTTAGCCTTAGAGTTTCTCTTGTTGTGCCGAGTCTCACCTCCCACATTGGTTTGATCCCCTCCTTGAAAAGATGAAAGTCACTGTGTCCGGTCAGGTCCCCGGGACGAACCATATGGCTGTAGAACCTCCAGAACTGCTCCACCTGTACCATCGAGAAAATATATCATTTATTTAATGGAGATCCCATCAATCTGCTACACAATTGATCAATAACATAATTTTTTAGCTCTCTGTCTTTCCAACTGAAGAAATGATTGAGAAGTGAAAAACTTTCAATTTTATATTCCCTGTGATTTTACTAGTTATTCATACTTTTAATATAGCAAGTTAAAGTACAACATTTTAACAAGAACATCAGATATGTCATAAGAAACTGGGTCTCGAGTAAGGCTTCCTCTTCAATAAGACATTTGTGCATTGTGTTATATTAATTTTATTTTCAATAAATTGTGACAACACTTGATCAAATAGAGGATTCTTCCCTTTTTAACGCTTTGCCTTTCTAACGGAATAAGTGATTAACTCTTGCGGCAGTGTACGGAGTGTTTCTAACCTAGCAGCCACTGATGTCATTCATTCTCATCGGGATGGTGAGGCCGCAATCCCCATCTTCTACATGGAGTCACCTACAAGTCTAATTTCTAGCAAAAACAACTTCTTTAAAAATAGTGGAATAAAGATTAAAAATCTTAATTTAAGCAATCTCTCACATTGCTCACCAATAAGACAGATCAATATCACACTATTTCCATTAGAAAAATGATGGTTTTAGCCTATGGCAAGTTGTGACTTCCATGGTGTACAATACAATCTGCTCTATCTAAAAATTTATAATGGAGGACTATTTATCATAATACAATGCTGTCTGTACTTGCACTTTAAGGAATCAGTTGTAAACATAAGAGCAAACACCATTCATTTTAATTTTACCTGAAGCCATTGCCTTAAAAACAAAACCTTCAAATTATGAACTTTGATCTTTAAAAAAGCTTTTACAGATAAGGTTTTCTTATTTACACTACTAATTATATGTTTTGAAGCTGTGATTTTTTTCTTTACTGTAGTCTATAATACAGTTAAATCTTAAATGACGTCATACTAATAAATGGTGTGGTTTGTCAGCTGTTAAATAGCCAGTAGTGATACATTTCCAGTTGACTATGTGCCTGTTTTTAGTCCAGAAACAGACACACCTCTGAATTATTTTGTGTGGCTTCTAATATTGCTAGAATGGTGTAAATAAAATATGGCTGTTGTGAGATATTTATATATTTGTGTAAACTAGTTACGAACTATGAACTTTGATCCAGTAGCTGACCTCTATAACTTGATTTCCTGGTGGTCCTTTATGCTCCAGTCCAACACTGCCTGTCAAGTCGTCTTACGCTGCATTGTCTGGATCCTTTACTTAGACCTGCACAATCACCCAAACCACCAATCTAGTAAATCAGCAGGCACTCACAGAGGCAAAGGTACCGATTTGCTTGATGTTCTGTTCATAGCTCTGGGAGCTGGTTGGCCTGCCTGGAGTTCTGCGGGAATACCAGAATGTGTAGTTGTACTGCAATGGGTGCTCAGCTGGACCTGGCACAACAGTCTGTGAAATACAGAACAACAAATGTATAAATAGCAGGGATGTCCTATGTGGGTGCTGCTACAAACTGTAATATCATGTTTTATTTTTATATACTCCAAAAATATACTGGTAGGTTAATTGGCTGCTAACAAATTGGTGTGTGTGTGTGTGTCTGTCTGTCTGTCTGTCTGTCTGTCTGTCTGTCTGTCTGTCTGTCTGTCTGTCTGTTAGGGAATTTAGACTGTAAGCCCCAATAGGGCAGGGACTGATGAGAGAGTTCTCTGTACAGCGCTGCAGAATTAGTGGTGCTATATTAATTTTATTAATAATAATAATATTATATAGAAAAGCCTATCTTCTCACCATCACATATATCAAATTTATAAGTTAAAATGTAATATTTGTACAATAGTCATTTTGTAAAATACCATTAGTTGGATATGATTTGTGTATGATAGTACTGCATAGAAGGCACAATTTTAAAGTATTCTTGGTCACATAGTGAAATTTATATTTATTTATAAGCTCATTAAAAATATTTAAACGTTCTCTGAACATTTAATATATGCATACATATTAATATATGCATTTAGAGAAGCACTGTCCTCCTAATATGATCATGGAGGTAAATGTATCAAGCTAAGAGTTTTCTGGCTGGTTTGAAAAGTGGAGATGTTGCCTATAGCAACCAATCAGATTCTAGCTATCATTTTGTAAAATGCACTAAAGAAATGATAGCTAGAATCTGATTGGTTTTTCAAACCCACTGGAAAACTCTCAGCTTGATACATTTACCCCATGAAGTTGCAAGGTACCATAGCGCATGGAGACAGCACCTGCTCAGATACCCAACAGTTCCCTCCTTTCCTGGCGCACATACAACCACAGAGCTTGGTTTGCAACATCAATTGGACTGATGTTAGTGTGTAAGGGGCATGCTTAAAGGTTAAGATCTCCCACCCTCCCTCAACTATCGCATACAAATTCCCCAAACATTGTATAAAACTGTTATCACCACCCATGTCACATAAAGCAAAGCTAATTGTACTGCACTCTAGCCATTTCCTGCAATTCTATTGTTAGCCCTCCCCAAAATATTAGAAGTTGTCAGACAGCCCTTCTATACAAAATGTTGTTTAGGCAGTGAATCATAATTTATCCCACCTTCTTTCTACATGAACTCTGGCTTTTGTCCTTGTCATTTTTTTCCTTCTCACTGTCTTTCTGTGTGCCATTCTCCTCGTTCTGATCATGATCTCCACTGTCATCATCTTTCAGACTGACACAGAAACAATAAAAACAGTTTAGTTAACAGAATAGGATTTAGTTAAATAACATAGATTTTACCCTTTATGGACACTGGCTGTTCTGTCTTTTAGAAAATTGGAATACCTTAAAAAGAATGAGATGGTCATATTGTTATTGTACATGCTTGGCTGACAATAATAATGGCAAATCAATAGCACCTACGTCACATGGCAGTATTAGTTTTTTTTACTCAACAAAGAAAGTAATATTGATATCGAAACAATAGCTACCCATAAACACTGTTTGAGATTAGCATTGCCATAGGACCATGTAAACACTATCTATAAGGATTAATTACCAATTTTACCAGGATAAAGGCTACATCTCTTCAGTACCTACAACATGACTGACTTAGTAAAGAAAGATCACAAAGAAAGCTGTAACAAAATATCTGCTAAGTTGAAACAACATGACCACTAATATCACAGTAAAACATAGGTGTCGCATTATCTAACTATACGTTCCACATTCCATAATTATACATATATTTAATATAAGCGGCTGTGTTGTCTTACAGCGTGTACATTGTATATCTGTTCCCACTATATAGATCAACCGGGATGATAGTGGCTAGATCCCCTTCATGTAAAGGACCTTCTGACGTCACCAGGTCATGTGACTGCTCTAGTCACATGGTACACAGGGGAGGAGGCTGCTGCTGTGAATGTTCCCGAGTAGCTGCTAAAAGTAATGGAGGGTCAGGTAGAGCAGTGTTCTAGCAACAAACATTAAAATACTTCTACTGAACTCAGATGGAAAAATAGTTTTCCCTGTTAGGCTAATGCACATGTGAGGTGCTTTTCAGACATCAATTAATCCCAGGGAAGAGCCTTAAAGATAGAACACATTGAAGTGCATTAGCTAGTTTATAAATGTCAGCAGTCTGAATATTCCAACAGTGTGAATGAGTATTCCTAAAGTTGCATTGTATGCCCTATGTGTTTTTAGTGTGCTAATATTAAATTAGATATATTTAATAATGGGCAGTGATCTATCGTAATTGTGATTTGGCTGCGCTGTAGTCATTTTATGACCCCAATAGTGAATTTCACTGAGTCCTGTCTCAACAATGTAGGGAGGCAAATTTACTTAATGGTTTCATGCAGTACTGTACAGGGCCGTAATTAGGGCTGTGCGACAGGGGGGACCGCCCAGGGTGCAATGCAGAAGGGGGGCGCAATTTAGAAATATTTTGGGTTCATTTGGTTAAAATTGAGGCTAGGGGGGCAGCATTTGTCTTCCTCGCCCCAGGCGCTAGAATTCTAAGTTATGGCTCTGGTACTGTAAATGTAATAGAGTAAAGGTTAGTGGAGAAGAAATTAGTCCAATTTAACAAGTGCTTTCTGAGAGCTTTGAGTGTTTTTTTTACAAAAGTCACGTGGGTGCTGCTTATTTTTCATGCTGACCAAATACTATAGGTCAGCCTTGTATAGTTCTCTATGGTAATAGGACTTTTTTATTTCTTCACTTGACAGGTAACATGATGGGTAAAGGCCAAAAGTAAAAAAAATATGTATTTTGGAAAAGTAACTGCTAATGGGGTAAATTCACATTCTAAAATTGTATGAATGGAGGGTTCAAATGTAAAGGGTGTTAAAAGTCAATACATGCATTGCAGTTAACGATGGGTAACATTAAATATCCACAGAAATAAGGTCTGCCATGCTTTAGAGAAATGTAAATTACTTTGGTAACAGCCATGGTGGTTTGTAACAGGAAAACTTATTAGAGAAAAGAAGTAAGAAAATCTTGTCCTGTTGGCACTAAATCAATAAAGCAATATGCTCCATTCCATTTAAGGGGATGCAGACACACTGCATAACAAAGGTTTGCCATCCACAGCCCTAATTAGCTTTTTGTGGTGACATGTTTAAGATCCTGCAAACATAGATGTGACCTTTCCATGAAAACTCTTGATTATCCTGGTCAAAAATAATGGAGTTTCTTTTATTCAGTAAATGCAAAACACACTACTGTCTCTTTCTTCCTATCTGGTGGACACTGCTACCATGGGGTTATATGAAGGGGAGCTTGGAGTTGGCACTTAAATAGTTAATCAGTTTGTTTAACCTGCTGACCGACTCCTCCCCTCTGCCTACAGCTGCATACTCAGTGTAACATGAGTGCCCAAGCAGTGGGGCTTTTGTGCTGCTTTGAAGCATTTTTTACTTTTTGACAGGTTTACAGGTATCAGCACTGCGTGGCAACGCTGATACTTACTGGGGCTGTCGTGGAAGCACATCTCCATCACAGGACCCTGGTTGCTGCATAACCATAGCACGGATGGCTCTGGTGATACAGTTCAGGATGGAGGTGTCAGCAGTCTGAACTGACAGCTGTCACATGTGGGTGACCAGCACTGCTAGTAAACAGAATGCAATGATCCCCGATGCAGGCCACCATATTAGCACAGTACAAAGTCTCCAGCTGGGGAGAGGGGGGACTTGTATCGCACACGGTCACACACTGACTGCAGGCTGTTGCAAGGGTGTTGCAGGCTTACAAATAGAAGCTATTGCATTCACCCTGGACGGTTAGGCTGCTTGATGTAATGACAGGCACATCACACAGAGAATCAGAAAAAGGTGCAGTAAACAGAGTGGCCACCACTAGAAAAAGTGGATACTCCCTCTAGGACCACTGTTTGTCAAACTGGGCTAGTTCCCCTTCATATGCAGGACCTGACCGCTAGGGGGGGGGGGCAAAAGGTCCTTTCGGAGAAGGGAAACTAGCCTGATTATACAGAGCTGGCTAGTTCCTCTTCATATGAAGGACCTGACAACTAAGGGGTAAAAAGGTTCTTTTAACGAAGGGGTACTAACCTGATTGTACCAAGCTGGCTAGTTCCCTTTCGCCAAAAGGACCATGTCCTTGCGGTTAAGGGGAACTAGTCACATACATATTGGACAACTATGACTTTGTCTTACAATGCAACTGTCCACTTAATAACATGGTTACATTATGCTGCAAGTCCCAAACTCGTGCATCAAATTTGTTGTTCATCATCTCTCTGCACTCCGAGCCACTACTGCTTCTAGCACAGACCCCCCTCCACACCTTTGATGCCGTGTCAACATGGAACTCCTGAGGCTGTTTCTACCAGGAAACATAAGGGGTGTGCTTAATAGCAACCATGGGGTGCCATTTTGAGCACTGTAATAGCAACTTGTGTGCTTTAACATATATTTCTATATTTACTTTTTTGCCCAGCAACCACAAAATATATACTTGCCAACTGTCTCTAATTTCCAGGTACAGGCCAAGGTTCTGAATATATGTCTCTGGAAATTGTTGTTCTTGACTGTGTTGGTATGTTGCTGTTGTATATGGATTAATTAAATGAGCCCATCTTAATTTAGCAAAAAAAAGTAAGTGGGAAATACTAAATGACACAAGTGTTTCCCTCGATAATAAGGTCATGTTAGCATATTTGATAGCGTGCCTGAGTGTGGCATGATATGTCCATTTTGGTTTGCAGATATAGTGTTGGCAGCATAGGCGCCAGCTGTATGAGTGCTGTGAAAGCCTGGATACCCCCAATACTTGTTCTGCTGCTGCCACTAACCATGTCTGCATGGCAGTTTTCAGTTATATGGGAAAGTCAGTAACAAGTACACCTCTAATCATTTGTAAAAATGTCTCTTATGGTTGACACAGATATATTTAAAAACATGCAGGGTCAACCGGCATTGTGTGGGTCCGACTTGTACTGTGTAGCAGTATTCATATATTAGCAAATTATTTGGTAAATAGACCAAAAATGCTATTTAGAAAATAAGATTTGTTGCTTTGTCGTGAGGTTTCCTTCCAGCAGTCAAACAATTGTTTACAACTAAAAAATGTTTTTCAATATTTGTCGCCTTGTTGCATTGTCGCTATGTGGTCATCATTTTATACTTAGGATATGGTTTTTTTGTATTATGTACAGGGCAGAAGGGTACTAACCTCACCTATACCTTTCAATGTATGCAGTGTACCTTTACACAAGGCTTGAAAAAATGCAGGACACACATTCACAGCTACAGGAGCCAGAATAAAAGAGTGCACTGTGAAAATATGTGGATATGGTTTAGACAAATTCAGGCATAGCTTATGTGGTACTTTAACTTACTAGGGTTCTGTAGCTGACTTTAGAAATAGAGATAATCACAATAAGTGGGTCAAGAAAAACATGTCACCTTCCAGGGTGGGTTCCTCCATGTACAATCAGAAGGGAAAACCATGTACAGGCACAACCCAGACAGGTATTTCTGAGTGGAATCCTGCACTGTCTAGAACACCTCTCACACACTGGCTGCCTCTCAGTCCCTAGCCCTGCACCAATATCTCCCAGTACAAGAAGAGCACACTATCACAGGAGCACTGCCCCCTCCCTTCCTCTCACAATCTAGCTTCTGCTCAGTTCTGTGCCCTGTACTACTACAGCACAACCCATTCACCTACTAGGTAATCCAGTGGTTCTCAAACTTTTGCAGTTCGCAGCACCCTTAGAGTCTCCATAATTTTTTCAAGGCACCCCTCATAAAATAATTACCGATCAGACCTGTTTTATAAGTAGTTGGGGCAGAAAAACGTAATAAGTAGTTAGGGCAGGGCAGAAATACTTAGTTGTATGCAAAAATAATATACAGACATCCAAGGAAAAAGAATATTTTTATATATTTTTTTTCCGATTATATTTCTGTCAAAGAATAATTTACAGCTAAATAACTCTGCACCCTCCTTCATCTCCACACACTCTGCGCCCTCCTTCATCGCCACACACTATGCACCCTCCTTCATCTCCACACACTCTGCGCCCTCCTTCATCGCCACACACTCTGCGCCCTCCTTCATCTCCACATACTCTGCGACCTCCTTCATCGCCACACACTCTGCGCCCTCCTTCATCGCCACACACTGCGCCCTCCTTCATCGCCACACACTGCGCCCTCCTTCATCGCCACACACTCTGCGCCCTCCTTCATCACCACACACTCTGCGCCCTCCTTCATTGCCACACACTCTGCGCCCTCCTTCATTGCCACACACTCTGCGCCCTCCTTCGTCGCCACACACTCTGTGCCCTCTAGAAAATCCAAGAGATTTCCTTCTTCACAACCTCAAAAGAGTCTATAAGAGTGAACTGTGCTATATGAATGTCAACAAAACCTGCATGGACAACACTTTGGGCTCCTCCGATTACAGATTATGTCTGCTCCCTTTTTGTTATTCACTATCTCTTTCACTTATTTATTTCAATTTGTTCACTTATGGACATTTTGTATTGTAATATAAAATACCATTACTTTAAAGTGAAGTGTCTGCCCAATTTTCAGAATACTGTTTGGGATGTAGTATTCTTAAATAATTCAAGTGTTTTAAAGAAACTTTTGTATCAGATGTTTAAAATCAAGATTTGCATAATAATCCAATTATTCATGACATAAATGGTACATGTAATTGAAATTGCTCTCTCACAATACATAGATTAAGGGATCTGTTTATGACCCCATTGCGGTAGCCATCAATGTACATCACTTCAAATCGCAGAGGTACATAATGAAGTACAACATCAATTTGCCTAAGTTCCCATTCCTCAACAAAGTATTTTCCCTCTTCATCGGAAGCCTGATGCTGTAGGAGAATGGAGAAGGTGCTATGCACATTCCCCTGTGAGGGATTCAGTGACGTCAGGGAGGGATCCCATTGAAAACAACAAGTAACGCCATCCTGAGATGGCATTACTTTGCTGCCAAAAACTGCTTTTTGCAGCTTAATAAATTGACTTATGCTGCTGTCCACAGAGGTTTATGGGGGCAGTGGTAAGTTCTGGTATTTACCGCATGTTAATTAGGCCCCCAAGTCTGACTGATAAGGAGGCAGGAACCACTGCTGCTATTCATTTCAGAATGAGGAATCTATTCTATGAGGTGTATTGGGAAGTATCCAGAATTATAAATGAGTAATCTTAAAAGCTGGCATTTGATCGTGTGGTGATTCTAAAACCGGTGTTGAAAAGTGCGTAACAAGCATTGAATTCACAATCCATAACAATAGTACAAAGAAGTGTATATTAAACTATACAAAAATATAATATTTTTAGTTACATGTTGATTAATAAAGAAATACACATTAAGCAGGGGAAGCAGCTTTATAGTCCATTCAAATTAACGTCAGTATCAAGTAATTCAAAAATAGGTATAATATGCATTTAATATCTTTCTGATTAAATATAATATAAACTTTCATGTAATTTGATTGTAATAAATAAATATTACAATAATATTAAGAGTATTAGATGGTAATGAAAATTAAAGGAAAAATATATTAGAATTTGATTATAGAAGTAATTCTAGAGTAAATTCTTATTATCCATACATGGAATGACTGCAAATGCATATAGTCACTATTTGTGAAGACTGTTTCCAAAGTAATTATCTAGGTGTATACATGGTACTCATATTAACAATATGAAACAACAGTTGTAAAATTTAATAATATACCCACCCAGCTACAGAAGTTACCTACCTGACATTTCTATAACATGACCATAAATCCCACTCCGAAAGCTGACTGCCTAGGTGTGATCCTTGACTCGCAACTATCCTTTCATCATCACCATTTATTTATATAGCGCCTCTAATTCCGCAGCGCTGTACAGAGAACTCACTCACATCAGTCCCTGCCCCATTGGAGCTTACAGTCTAGATTCCCTAACACACTCACACAGACAGAAACAGACTAGGGTCAATTTGTTAGCAGCCAATTAACCTACCAGTATGTTTTTGGAGTGGGGGAGGAAACCGGAGCACCCGGAGGAAACCCACGCAAACACGAGGAGAACATACAAACTCCTCACAGATAAGGCCATGGTCGGGAATTGAACTCATGACCCCAGTGTTGTAAGGCAGAAGTGCTAACCACTACGCCACCGTGCTGCCTTTGTTCTCCATATCAGCTCTATATCTAAATCATGTTACATACATGTAAAAAGATTTCCAGAATGCGTACATATCTTACACAAGACACTGCAAAAACTTTAATTCATGCACTCATCATCTCCAGCATTGAGTATTGCAATACCCTCCTTACTAGTCTTTCCAAAATTAAGTTGGAACCCCTACAATCTATTTTGTATGCAGCGGCCAGGGTTATTTTCCTTGCAAATCGTTCTTCCTCTGCTGAGACACTCTGTCAGTATCTACATTGGTTGCCTGTTTTTTACAGAATAAAATACAAAATTCTAATAACATACAAGGCCATCAACAAAATTGCACCAATATACCGCTACTCGCTTGTCTCAAAATATCTCCCAACTCGGCAAGTCTGTTCTGCAGAAGATTTGCGTCTCTCATCCACTCATCATGTTTTCCTATTCTTGTTTACAGGACTTTTTCGAGATGCACGCACTTTATAGAATTCACTCCCTCGCACAATAAGACTTTCCTCTGGTATACAAACTTTCAAGTATTCTCTAAAAACCCACCTCTTCATGCAAGCTTATAATATTCCTTAACCAACCTCCTAACCTCACTAGGCTCTGTATTACTACCCTTTATACAATTCACACAAGTCAACAAGCCTCTGACCCCAGACCATCTTTGCTGTGTGACTGGATCACATAGCATACAAATATTTTTTTTACCTTTGCAGTCTGGCTGGACTGATATGCAGTATGTAGATTTAACCTCATGTATCTGACTTCCATTGACCCATAGATTGTAAGCTTGCAAGCATGGCCCTCTTACCTATTTCTCTGTTTTACCCAGTATCGTTTATTACTGTTTGTCCCCAATATGCTGGTGCTATATAAATAAATGTTAATGATGATAATTAAAATGTATGTTTATTATTTTCCAACTGTTTAGTATTTACAGACCAGTGCAAGTTCATGATATATTTATTTTTTTATTTTTGCCTGTTAAACTATTTTCAACAGATTCAAAACAAAAACACAGGAACATGATAAAGTAGGATACATGAGAACAAGTTACAAGTGAACAATTACAGATTTTCAAACAAAAATAAATGTTGGTATAGGAAGAATTGGGGGGGGGGGTGGAAGTGGGGGAGTCTGCAGGAGAAGAGGCTATTTGAAGCAGACAGAAGATGAACATTGTAGGGATGAGAGTTATAGTATCTGGTCTTCTATAAAAAGCCAGGTGGGCCAGCCTTGTGAGAAAAGATCAGGGGCTAGATTTACTAAACTGCAGGTTTGAAAAAGTGGAGATGTTGCCTATAGCAACCAATCAGATTCTAGCTGTCATTTATTTAGTGCACTTTACAAAATGACAGCTAGAATCTGATTGGTTGCTATAGGCAACATCTCCACTTTTTCAAACCTGTAGTTTAGTAAATATACCCCCAGGTCTGTCATGAAGGTAAGTTGTAATTCTTTTCATGCACGCAACATGGTAGATGAAAAAAAATAATAAAATATTTCAATGAGCTGCAATGGATGATTTAGCTGCTGCCAAAACGTGGGGCATCAGCTTCATAGAACACTTGAGTAGATTTCGTGGAGGGTGGACGAAGAGAAAGATCCAAGGGAATTTAGTTATGGGAATTTCAAAGAGTTGAGTAGTTGATGTACTTCATCCCAAAAGAGATTTTTAGACATGTCCCCCATATATGATGAAAAGTTCTCTTGTGGCCATAGGTCCTTAAACAAGCTGTATCAGACATATCATACATCTTATGTAGTTTGGCGGGGAATGAGGTACTACCGACCGGGGCTGTCAAAGTTTCGATGGAGGAAATCCCGACACTAATCCTGCCGACATGAATATGCTGGGAGCGTAAATGCCGTCATTTCCACTTGTGATTGCCGACAGTGACAATGCCGGCAATAAATGAGCAATGCCTGCGTGTCAAAAACAGTGTTAAAATAACATTTAAACAGTAATAAAAGTTATAATTACCCGCCTCCCTTCGAAAACACCTAAAAACTTTTGCTGGCAGACGGTGGACCCAGCTGCAATACAGCTGCTTGACCAGCACACAAAGGGTTAACCCCCAATAAAAAGAAAAAGCCCACAAACAAACAAATCGTGCCCAGGCGGTTCAGTATGGGGCTGGATTCCCTAGGGAGATGGGTTCCCTAGGGTTACCCAGCCCCATGCTGAAAGCACCAGGGCTCTTCCCACACCTCTGTTGTATTAAATGTGTTAAATATTAGAAAGACACTACTTTGAGTCGGTGCACTACAGGTCTCCACAAGCCCAGCTGCCATTAACACTCTGTGCATGCTGGTGCTAGTAGTAAACCACAAGTGTTAGTATGTCCTAGCACCCAGTGCCCGCTGCAACATGTAGTGCACCAACCCAAAATTTAAATAAACAACACTCAGCACCATAAAATGTATTTACAAATAAAAATCACAATAATACTTACCAACATCTGTGTTCATCTGTAAACAATCCAAATCGTTTAAGCTTTAATAGATCCAAATCTTGTAAGCTTTAAACCCCATAACAAAATTCCAAAGGTCCTGTAGCTGCCCATTAAAAAGAGAAAAGCCATAACAGTGTTCCAAAATCTTTTCTTGCAGATTGAAACCACCAAAATAATCCTATGGAACATGCTTGGCAACTAAACAAACCATAAAGACGACGCAAACTTTGTGTCATGACGCACCAGGCTCTCAGGCCCTGTTAATTACCCCTGTCTTTCTAAGCTGTTCCTGCAGTCTGCAGACTCTGCTGGTCTCAGATCTGTGTGCAAGATGTTGCCCAGTCTGTCTCCACTCCAGAGATCCCTCTAAAACCAGTACGTGGGTGCTGCCATCTTGAATTCAGTCACCTGCTCTCCCTCAGCCAGACAAAGTACTGCTTCAGCTCAGCTGACTGCAGCATCCAATCAGGATAGCAGAGTTCCCTCCAAAACCAGTTCCTGGGTGCTGCCATCTTAAATCTAGTCCCCTGATCCATTTCAGCCAGTCAGAGTGCAGCTTCAGCTCAGCTGACTGCAGTTTTTAATCAGGTAACAAAAATTAGACAAATATAAGGACTTCCTGGAGCGTACTGGTTGCCGATGCAACGTTGAGTCCCCAGACGCCAACCTGGCTCCCAGCAGTCTACATTCTTCTAATTAATTTCTACTCAGTGCAGCCTCCATTTCTTTTCAAGCATTCTGGTACCCTTCAGGGTCCAGCACTCCAGTTCAGACTTGGTCTCCTCTGCTTAATCTGATCCCTGTATTGCTATTCCTCACTTCTTGCCAGTCTCCAGTGCCATTCTTAATCAGTAGTCTTCTTAACTCTCAGCAACTACCATCAGACCACGCAGCTTTGTTCTCATAGACGCCAGTACAGGTCCAGACACACAACCCAGTATGAGTACAGACAAATCCCCAGGGGTGAGAGTTTGCACTGGCCTAATAAATTCCACTAGTGGTCTTCCCCAAGGATCGGGCTTAGTGCAATGCCTGCTGAATCAGCTTGAGAAACAGGATTCTACACAGAGACAAATCATGCAGCTCCTCCAAGAGTTGTTCTCCTGACAGAGTATCATTCAAACTACACTCTGGTTCAGGTGACTCTTCAGTTCCTGCACAAGCTCCACCTGTTCAAGTTCCAGCCACGGCTTCTCGTTTTATCTGCCAAATCCTGCCAAATTTGATGGTGATCTAAAACTGTGCAGAGGGTTTCTGATTCAATGTGAGATCCATTTTGAGCTACAGCCCAGCAGTTTCCCTACGGAGGAAGCAAAAGTTGCATACATTTTTTCCCTCCTGTCGGGACATGCATAAGTTTGAGAATCCTCATTATGGGAAAGAGAAAATCCCTTGCTTTCCTCATGTTCTGGATTCATAGCAGCCTTCCATTGGATCTTCGAAGAGCCAGGTAGAACCACCTCAGCATCCTTAAATATCCTACGCCAACGTCAAGGCTCTCGTCCAGTCAGCCAATACCTGGTTCAGTTCCAAATACTGGCTTCTGAGTTGAAGTGGAATGATGAGGCCCTGATAACAACCTTCTGGATTGGCTTATCTGATAAAAATGATAGACAAATTATCCACTTGTGGTCTGCCTTCTACTTTTGATGAACTTATTTCCCTGTATATCAAAACGGATTTACTCTTTCGGGAACGTGCCCTGGAGATAAGAATGGGAGTAAGGGTTAAGCTGCATCACCACCTTCGGCCACGGCAGCCCTCACCACCAAGCAATGAGGCCATGCAGGTGAGCTGCTTTCGCTTAACCCATGAGAAATGTCGGCGATGCCGACTGGTGAACTTATGCCTTTACTGTTCAGGTCTGAGACACTTACTTGATTCCTGCTCCAAGCATCAGCTCCTATTCAATTGTAAAGCGCTACGGAATTTGCTGGCGCTATATAAATAAATGTTGAGGATGATGATGATATTCAGTGATGGACAAGCTAGGTTAGGAGTATTCAATTCTCCACAAAAATCTGATTGTGTAGTAACAATCACTCTTGAACATACTCAGCAAACCGAAAACCTATCGCTTCTTGATTCTGTTGCCGCTGCAAACTGCATTACTGACATGGTGGTTCAAGATTTACGGCTACCCAAAGAGCCGTTACACTGACCTTTCTACATTACAGCAGTGGAAGTCACATCTCTGATAGTATTGTCACCCACCAGACTCTCCATCTCAAGATTGAATGGGGGTTCTACACTCAGAATTGCTTAATTGCTTCTCATTATTCCCAAAACTTCACATTCCTTAGTTCTAGATTTACCTTGGCTCCAGATTGGATGGATTACTTTTCAGCGTACATACTGGGGTGCATCTTGTAAGGACTCCTGTCTTCAGCATGTTATACCACTACCATACTCTCCTCAGGTCAAGAGTTTCCACTCTTGTTTTACAGGAACTTTTCCAATGTCTTCAGTAAAGCTGGTGCTGACTCCTTACCACCACATAGAGAGCGGGATTGTCCTATAGATTTGGTGCCAGGCAAAAACAACTCCTAGGGGCATAGCAGTCTCCACTCCAGAGACCCCTGCAAAACCAGTACATGGGCGCTGCCATCTTCAATCTAGTCACCTGATCCATCTCAGCCTTTCAAAGTACTACTTCAGCCCAGCTGACCGCACTCTCCAATCAGGTAAAAAAAATTAGTATAAATGGACTTCCCGGAGCCCTTATTGGTTGCCAGTGCAACATTGATTCTCCAGACATGTTGATGGCTATGATCCTGCTTAGCCACAAAATTTGGGAATCTTTTTTTAATTCTTTTTAAAATAGGATGGGACAATTTCTTGATATAGGGTGTCATATGAGAAGGTGTTAGAGACACTTAAGTATTTTTTTTTTTAAGATTGCCACTTGAGATTAAACTATTAGGACAAGTACAATTTAGTACATAAGGAGGGATGCAGAGCATTAGGGTTTCTGACTTTGTGAAACTAATTTTTTACCTCAATACTTTGCTATATAGTTAGTGTTTACCACATACACTCCTCCTACATATTGCGAGGCTCTAATTATGGCCGCCAAGGGCTCTATCACTAAGGCGAAAACCAAGGGGGATAATGGGCATCCTTGCTGAGAACCCAGGGGCTGGTTGACAATTTGTTGCCCAGGGGTGAGACTTGGCTCAGCAGCCAAATAGGAACATTTGAAAGGAAAAAAATGCAGGTAGAAGAACCAGCAAATTACATTCTAGCTGTGGGAGAGGTGTAAAGGGGCTGCATGCAACTTGAAAAACCTCCAGACAAATATATATAGTGTGTGTGTAAATATAAATTATTAAAGTAATTCTATCGTTTTCAAATAAGCATTGCCCAAGCGAGTGTATTGTGTTTCTAATGCCCAAAGTAATTTATTTTAGCAGATGCAAAGTTTAACAGTTCAATACATGATTATATTATGATACAGTACAGTACAGCCAATACCAAAAGATACATACATACCGCTGCGCTTTGCTGCGCTAACCACGGGCACCAGTGGACAGTAGTTCACCCTTGAATACTGTTATCAGAGTAGATTGAGGCTAGTGGGGGTGCAGCTATGATTATATATACTTTCAGTGTTACAGAGTGAACAATAGAGATGACGTGGCTTGTTTCTATAGGTCCAGACTTCAGATGGGTCCAGGGTAAACAGGTCATAGGCTGGTTCAATCTAAGGAATCCAAAGGTGGGGGTCATCTCTCCAGGGGATGAGCTCTGTTCTTCCCGCCAAAACTCCAATTACAATCAGTCCATTAGCATTTTAAAGCCAGCATCATATTAAAGGTTTATTCCCTAACAACAATAACTTATGTTAGCAATGTGCTATCTCTTCTCTGAATGAACCGGACAGCTGCTGATGAATAGGGGTTTAATATTCTAGACATGACATCTTTCCTATAACCTGAACCTTAAATAACACTGAAGTGTACATATAATCATATTATATAAACTAATAATAAACTAAATACTATCTGCTAATAAATTACTGTGTAACGGAACCAATATGAATATGAATTATATAAATAACTAAATGTTGTGATGCGAGTGTGTACGTGCGTATTTTACCTTGCGATCGCCGTATGCACGTGTGGCATACTGAGTGCAATCGGCCACTAAAACAATATTAACCAATATACTTTCGTTCATCCAATTATACGACTTTGACAGTTCCACCCTTTGATAGTATAATAAACTATCACCTTAAAGATGTTATATGCAGGATCTCAATACTAAGGTGTTTTGGGTTCTGATTAGCTTGAGGTTTTGGGTTCTGATTTGTTTTGGCAAAACACCTAACGAAAGGTTTTGGTTCTGATTTAGGGTTTTGGGTTCTGATTTATTTTTAAAAAAGCATAAAAAGTGCTAAAATCTAGTTTTTTGTTTGTTTTTCACTCCTACGCTATTATTAACCTCAATAACATTCAATAACAATAATTTCCACTAATTTCCAGTGTATTTGGAACACCTCACACCTCACAATATTGTTTTTAGTCCAAAACGTTGGACCGAGGTAGCTTTTTGGACTGCGTAGTGGAGTGGCCCCGGTACCCAATTTGGTAGCGGGGCCACAATAAAAAAACCTCAACTGGTCTGAATACCACTGCACAGATAGCGGACACTGGATGCACGTCTAACACCAACATAGCAGTTAAGGCCGCAGTTATTTTTTTTTTGAACTACAAAAAAAACAAAACGTAGCAATAGAAATGGCAGTTCGTCTTTTTTGAAATACAGAAAGAAAGAAAGTAGTAATAGAAATGGCAGTTCCTCTTTTTTTGAAAGAAAGAAAGAAAGAAAGTAGTAATAGAAATGGCAGTTCCTCTTTTTGGGAACTACATATAGAATGAAAATATCAATAGAAATGGCAGTTCCTCTTTTTGGGAACTACATATAGAATGAAAATATCAATAGAAATGGCAGTTCCCCTTTTTGGGAACTACATATAGAATGAAAATATAAATAGAAATGGCAGTTCCTCTTTTTGGGAACTACATATAGAATGAAAATATCAATAGAAATGGCAGTTCCTCTTTTTGGGAACTACATATAGAATGAAAATATCAATAGAAATGGCAGTTCCTCGTTTTTTGAACTACACAAACAATGAACGTAGTAATAGAAATGTCAGTTCCTCTTTTTGGGAACTTAACAAGAATTAGAGCATTTTTTTTATTCAGAAATGATGAGTCTCTCTATTAGAGTGCAATGCCCCTTAAGACTCCTTTAAATAAAATAGTACGTATTCTAGGAGACCCTGTTTATATATTTAAATTGGTTCTGCAAAAATATGCATGATGATCACTGTACAGAGATCTGTAATAGAGCAGCGATTAAAGTGGCCTGATTAAAGGTCATGTAAGATCTTAAAGCACTCACAATTATATAGATACTGTATTCTCGTTAAAGACGCTGCCTAACGTGTATAAAGTTGGCACTTATATAGCGCTTGCTTCATTGGGTGATGTGAGCAAGCGGAGTGTGTTAATATGTAGAGACCCTATCTAAACATTAATATGATAGAACAAATAGCAGCGCTGTATACGCTGTGTGTAGGTAAGGTAAGGATCTCAAATACCATGACACTCTGTTTAGCCTAATCCCTGACAATGTAATATCACGGAAAGCCTATTTGATTATCAAGGCCAATGGCTAGCTTCTGCTAAATCAGACAGAGTATGCAGCGCACGTCTAACACCAACATAGCTGTGCCGGTGACATGGCCTGCAGGAATATCTCTGATGGAGATAGAACTAGACCCCAAAGAGCACATAATGCCAAAAAAAGAGTTGCAAGATGGTATTGTCCTTGGGCCCTCCCACCCACCCTGATGTTGTTGAAATAGGACATGCACACTTTAACAAACCGATCATTTCAGCGACAGGGCCTACCAAACTACTGTGGCTGAAATGATAGGATGTCCCTAGGTGGCCAAGATCCTTACCTCTGCTTATTTGAGCTTTACATAAGCTACTTATGGCCATACATTTGTTGTCCGGATTCGGATAAAAATAACTCCAGACAGAAGAGGTGGATTTTTCGGTCTTCTGACTAGGCATGACGATGGGCTTTTTCATCCCATGGACAACAACTGTTTCCCCCCCTGGTGGCTCATTTATGATAACCACATCAGCATCCTCCTCGTCAAGTTCCTCCACAATGCCAGCTACATCAATAGCCTCCTTGACACCTTGATTATCCAAATCTGAATCTACACTGTGGGTCATCCTTCCAGCATATGCAGAGGGTGTGCTGCAAATGGTGGATGGAGTCACCTCTTCCTGTACAGTGATGGAAAGTTCAGGCTTCGCAACCACCAACACCCTTGGACTCGCCTTGGGGATTTGTGATGTCATCTGTTTAGAAGACAGAGTTGTTTGCTGTTTTGTTGTTGTTGCTGACAGCATAACTCTTCAATTTTTTTGAGAGGGGGGGAGGAGGAGGGCTTAGATCCTTGGGTGAAGCTGAACCACTAGTCCTGAACACAGGTCAGGGCCTAAGCCGTTCCTTGCCACTCCGTGTCGTAAATGGCATATTGGCAAGTTTACGTTTCTCCTCAGATGTTTTCAATTTTCTTTTTTTGCTAATTTTAGTCAACTTTGGGTTTTTGGATTTTACATGCCCTATACTAGGAGATTGGGCATCGGCCTTGGCAGACGACGTTGATGGTATTTCATCGTCTATGTCCATGACTAGTGGCAGCAGCTTCAGCATTAGAAGGAAGTGGGTCTTGATCTTTCCCTACTTTATCCTCAAAATTTTGGTACTCCATTATATGCAGCACAAGAGAGCGTACCCCTAAACCACACACACTGGGCAAAGCCTTTACAAATTATCTGCGGCACAGGTGAGTACCACTGGACTGTAGTTATTCAGCAGTACCTAATTTTTGTGACAGCTGGAAGAGTGAACATAATGTGACTTTGAATTGAAATAGTACTACCTAATTTTTGTGACAGCTGCAAGAGTGAACGTAATGTGACTTTGAATTGAAATAGTACTACCTATTTTTTGTGACAGCTGCAAGAGTGAACGTAGTGTGACTTTGAATTGAAATAGTACTACCTATTTTTTTCAACCTAATTTTTTTTTTTTTCGTATAATTTTTTTAGAATTTTTTTTTTTATATTTATTTTTTTATAACTTTTTAATACAGTTTTTATAACTTTGGAATAATTTAGAAATAACAATGCCCTTAGCAGAACAGAGCACAGGACACAGCACCACTAAATCAGCAGGACACAGCACTGCACAAAGCACCACTGGACTCAGCAGGACAGAGCACAGGACACAGCACCACTGGACTCAGCAGGAAAGAGCACAGGACACAGCACCACTGGACTGGACTGAGCAGAACACAGCACAGCACGAGAAATCAGAGGACCACCTAACACACCCTCCCTCTTCCCTGATCAATGGCCGAGTGAAGATGGCGGCGGCAAGCGGGAAATTTAAAGGATCCGGGTATCGCGAGATTCGACAGCGGGATTATGAGTCAGAGCCTCCTTTTAAGTTTCGGAATCAGCGGGAATACCCGGACATCGCTCGGATCTGACTCGGAATCACACTGTTTGGGTGGGCTCGGATTCCAGACATCCAAGCCCGCTCATCCTTACTCAGTACCACGTTTCATTGCTATGTAGTGCAAGTCCCCCTTGGTGTATGACCACGCTGTTTGTAGCTCTAAACAAGTTATCATAAGAGAAAATCTTTATCCTCAAAACGATTTCTTCTTTTACTATAGATCGTACACTTCTGGAGCTTGGAGATAACATTTTGTATGCCCTTCAAGGGTGCAATAAAACACGTAATACATTATTTGGAAGGGTACAGAATACAATAGAACATGTATCAGTTATCCAGAATACTCTACTACAGTCCTTCATGTCTAACAGGTTCATCTGTCCAACGCATGTCTTTCAGCTCAGAATACATTTAAACACTTCATGTTCATCAATAGCATCATCCTATGTCTATCAATAATGTCATATACAATCTCCTTCAGCTTGCGTTAATATACACTCTTCTAATAATGTCATCAGTTCTTTTCATCAACACTTGAATACTCAGATTTTAACAGTGATCGTCTTGCAAAGCATTGGGAGACTTCCAGACTAAGGGACGTAGGTGTTGTACGTTTTCCCTAGTGACCTCCCACCCATAATTCGGGTATCTCAAGAATATTTAGTGGAAAGAGAACTAGTCCTACTTGATATAATCACTGAGGCATGTGAGAGCACGCCCAGCACTATGTTTGGTCTAAAACCTTACCCACCCAAGAATGATAATCATTCTCAAGGATGCCTGCTCAAGTCCGAATATTACTGGACTGGCATCGTTGGGTGTACCTCTTTTTTTAACTATGTGGTCAACGTACTTACGGACGTAATGTTACTCAGACAATAGCCCCTCGAACTTTCTCCAAGCTCCAAGGTTTCCAAATTTTCCTTTACCCCTGAATTGAATAGAGTGATTGGCTGGACCGATTATGCTACTAACTTCTCCTCCATCCCCAACTCCTCAATATCATTACCTGAACCAGCCTCTGTCACCTGCTAATAATTAAAAGAATTGACCGTCCTGAGAAGAGAATGAAATGAGAGAAACACAGAACAGGAAAAACTACAACTTCATGCTGGACAACTGTCTTCGCCTTTGGCTCAGGTGCTATTAACTGCATTTGAGGCCTTCCAGAACAGATTCATGAGTGCCCTTGGACCCTTCTCTGAGTGTTGGCTCCTCTGCAGTGGGTGGAATGGGTACCAGTGTCTCTGCTACTCTTGGTGCTTGTAGCTTACACTTGGCACTTGTCTGAGCCTAAGAAATTACTGTTCCACAACTTACTCTCCCGATCCAACATCCTGACAGTTAGTGTGACTTTTCAGGAAACAGTGTTTTGGACGTTCTCGGTTACTGAGTGCAATCTACCACTAAAACAATATTAACCAATATACTTTCGTTCATCCAATTATACGACTTCGACAATATATATATATATATATATATATATATATATATATATATATATATTTATATTTAGAGTTTTTAGCATAAATTTCCAATAAATCCTATCAAAATCCTTCTTGGTGTTCATTGATAGAATAATGGGCAAATGCTCGTCTGGAGACTTGATAATGGAATTTAATATAGTTTTAATAAAACATTGGCATATGTCTAGAGTAAATAAACATATTTATCAAGTGAAAACACTCTTGGAGCTTCCTTTACACCCATCCAGAGTTCTCCAATCTTTTGGAGAATCACTTTTTTTATTTAGTACGCAAGAGTAGCATAGTGATTTTATTTGTTTATGTAAAGTTTATACTTGCCCACTCTCCTGGAATGTCTGGGAGACTCCCGAGTTCCGGGTAGGTCTCCCGTGAAAGCAGGCCATTCTCCCTCATCCCACCCACTTCCTAATGAAGTGGGCAGGATGGGGCCTCCATGACGTGATTTGAATCAAATCACGTCATTTGATGATGCTAATCTCTGTGTCCTGCCCCCTCAGGACTTGTTCTTTACTGTCCCTCCAGGATTCCCTGGAGGCGTGCAAGTAAAAGTATGCAAGTATGGTATAGTTTTATTTGAAAACCAAACATCGTGAAACAGGAATGTGTTGCAACACTAGATTTAGCATTTGTCCCATTTTTCGAGACAGTCCTTATTTTTTGTCATTTGAAAAGGTGTGGACTATGCCAGATTAGGGACAGAGTTGGCAGTTCAGGGTGTGGCCAGAGGGGATTAGATTTTGATCTAAATTGCTCTGATTTTTTTTAGCAGGAAATGGATGGAGGTATGGATATGTCTTCTAACATGATCCATTGTAACCAGTTGTGGATCCAGTGGGGGTGGATTTTTTTCTCTCTCTCTCTCTCTTGTTCTTGCTTCCTTCAATACTGGTTTTGAGATGTATAAGAGATGTAGGTCAGTAGGCAACCAATACCTACAGCCACACCACCCTGAACAAGCCCAATCTTGCCTGATCTTGGAAGCTAAGCAGGGCCGGGCCTGGTTAGTACTTAGATGGGAAACCACCTGGGAATACCAGGTGCTGTAGGCCTTTTTTTTCTCTCTCTCTTGTTCTTGCTTCCTTCAATGCTGGTTTTGAGATGTATAAGAGATGTAGGTCTGTAAGCAACCAACACCTACAGCCACACCACCCTGAACAAGCCCAATCTCGTCTGATCTTGGAAGCTAAGCAGGGGCAGGCCTGGTTAGTACTTGGATGGGAGACCACCTGGGAATACCAGGTGCCGTAGGCCTTTTTTTTTTCTCTCTCTTGTTCTTGCTTCCTTCAATGCTGGTTTTGAGATGTATGAGAGATGTAGGTCAGTAGATAACCAATACCTACAGCCACACCACCCTAAACAAGCCCAATCTCGCCTGATCTTGGAAGCTAAGCAGGGCCGAGCCTGGTTAGTACTTGGATGGGAGACCACCTGGGAATACCAGGTGCCGTAGGCATTTTTTTTTCTCTCTCTTGTTCTTGCTTCCTTCAATGCTGGTTTTGAGATGAATAAGAGATGTAGCTCAGTAAATAACCAATACCTACAGCGACACCACTCTGAACAAGCCCAATCCTGCCTGATCTTGGAAGCTAAGCAGGGCCAGGTCTCGTTAGTACTTGGATGGGAGACCACCTGCGAATACCAGGTGCCATAGGCCTTTTTTTTTCTCTCTCTTGTTCTTACTTCCTTTAATGCTGGTTTTGAGATGTATAAGAGATGTAGTTCAGTAGGCAACCAATACCTGCAGCCACACCACCCTGAACAAGCCCAATCTCGTCTGACCTAGGAAGCTAAGCAGGGCCGGGCCTGGTTAGTACTTGGTTGGGAGACCACCTGGGAATACCAGGTGCCGTAGGCCTTTTTTTTTCTCTCTCTCTCTCTTGTTCTTGCTTCCTTCAATGCTGGTTTTGAGATGTATAAGACATGTAGGTCAGTAGGCAACCAATACTTACAGCCACACCACCCTGAACAAGCCCAATCTCGTCTGATCTTGGAAGCTAAGCAGGGCCGGGCCTGGTTAGTACTTGGATGGGAGACCACCTGGGAATTCCAGGTGCCGTAGGCATTTTTTTATTTCTCTCGTTACTGCTTCCTTCAATGCTGGTTTTGAGATGTATAAGAGATGTAGGTCAGTAGGCAACCAATACCTACAGCCACACCACCCTAAACAAGCCCAATCTCGTCTGATCTTGGAAGTTAAGCAGGGCTGGGCCTGGTTAGTACTTGGATGGGAGACCACCTGGGAATACCAGGTGCCGTAGGCCTTTTTTTGTCTCTCTCTTGTTCTTGCTTCCTTCAATGCTGGTTTTGAGATGTATAAGAGATGTAGGTCAGTAGGCAACCAATACCCACTGCCACAACACCCTGAACAAGCCCAATCGCATCAGATCTTGGAAGCTAAGTAGGGCCGGGCCTGGTTAATACTTGGATGGGAGACCACCTGGGAATACCAGGTGCTGTAGGCCTTTTTTTTTTTCTCTCTCTTGTTCTTGCTTCCTTCAATGCTGGTTTTGAGATGTATAAGAGATGTAGGTCAGTAGGCAACCAATACCTACAGCCACACCACCCTGAACAAGCCCAATCTCATCTGATCTTGGAAGCTAAGCAGGGCTGGGCCTGGTTAGTACTTGGATGGGAGACCACCTGGGAATACAAGGTGCTGTAGGCCTTTTTTTATCTCTCTCTTGTTCTTGCTTCCTTCAATGCTGGTTTTGAGATGTATAAGAGATGTAGGTCAGGAGGCAACCAACACCTACAGCTGCACCACCTTGACCAAGCCTAATCTCATCTGATCTAGGAAGCTAAACAGGGCCAGGCCTGGTTAGTACTTGAATGGAAGACCACCTGGGAATACTAGGTGCAATAGGCCTTTTTTTTTCTCTCTCTTGTTCTTGCTTCCTTCAATGCTGGTTTTGAGATGTATAAGAGATGTAGGTCAGTAAGCAACCAACACCCACGGCCACACCACCCTGAACAAGCCCAATCTCGTCTGATCTTGTAAGCTAAGCAGGGCCGGGCCTGGTTAGTACTTGGATGGGAGTCCACCTGGGAATACCAGGTGCTGTAGGCATTTTTTTTCTCTCTCTTGTTCTTGCTTCCTTCAATGCTGGTTTTGAGATGTATAAGAGATGTAGGTCAGGAGACAACCAATACCTACAGCCACAACACCTTGAACAAGCCCAATCTCATCAGATCTTGGAAGCTAAGCAGGGCCGGGCCTGGTTAATACTTGGATGGGAGACCACCTGGGAATACCAGGTGCTGTAGGCCTTTTTTTTTCTCTCTCTTGTTCTTGCTTCCTTCAATGCTGGTTTTGAGATGTATAAGAGATGTAGGTCAGTAGGCAACCAATACCTGCAGCCACACCACCCTGAACAAGCCCAATCTCATCTGATCTTGGAAGCTAAGCAGGGCTGGGCCTGGTTAGTACTTGGATGGGAGACCACCTGGGAATACAAGGTGCTTTAGGCCTTTTTTTATCTCTCTCTTGTTCTTGCTTCCTTCAATGCTGGTTTTGAGATGTATAAGAGATGTAGGTCAGGTGGCAACCAACACCTACAGCTGCACCACCCTGACCAAGCCTAATCTCGTCTGATCTTGGAAGCTAAACAGGGCCAGGCCTGGTTAGTACTTGGATGGGAGACCACCTGGGAATACCAGGTGCCATAGGCCTTTTTTTTCTCTCTCTCTTGTTCTTGCTTCCTTCAATGCTGGTTTTGAGATGTATAAGAGATGTAGGTCAGTAGGTAACCAACACCCACGGCCACACCACCCTGAACAAGCCCAATCTCGTCTGATCTTGTAAGCTAAGCAGGGCTAGGCCTGGTTAGTACTTGGATGTGAGGCAACCTGGGAATTCCAGGTGCTGTAGGCCTTTTTTTTTCTCTCTCTTGTTCTTGCTTCCTTCAATGCTGGTTTTGAGATGTAGGTCAGTAGGCAACAAATACCTACAGCCACCTCACAGTGAGCAAGCCCAATCTCGTCAGATCTTGAAAGCTAAGCAGGGTCAGGCCTGGTTAATACTTGGATGGGAGACCACCTGGAAATACCAGGTGCTGTAGGCCTTTTTTTTTCTCTCTCTTGTTCTTGCTTCCTTCAATGCTAGTTTTGAGATGTATAAGAGATGTAGGTCAGAAGGCAGCCAATACATACAGCCACACCTCCCTGAACAAGCCCAATGTCATCTGATCTTCGAAGCTAAGCAGGGCCGGGCCTGGTTAGTACTTGGATGGGAGTCCACCTGGGAATACCAGGTGCTGTAGGCCTTTTTTTTCTCTCTCTTGTTCTTGCTTCCTTCAATGCTGGTTTTGAGATGTATAAGAGATGTAGGTCAGGAGACAACCAATACCTGCAGCCACACCACCCTGAATAAGTCCAATCTTGTCTGATCTTGGAAGCTAAG